>NC_143580.1:21100557-21403257 GCF_048544385.1 Mastigoproctus giganteus
CCACTTCTCAGCCCATCTACCTAACTTTTCTAGATCTTGTTGCAGTAGCATACTGTCTTTACTATCATTAACAACCCTCCTAACCTTTGTATCATCTGCAAACAGACATTAAGCCTGATATACCCTCATTGATATCATTAATAAATACAAAAAACAACAATGGGCACAGCACTGAACCCTGGGGGACTCCACTAATAACATTAGTGCACATAGAGCAGTGTCCATTTATTACCACTCTCTGCCATCTCCCACTCAACCATCCTTTTATCCATTGCAATAACTTGCCCTTAATGCCATACCGCCCAATTTGTACAGCAGTCTTCCATGTGCAACAGTATCAAAAGCTTTCCTGAAATCCAAGTATACGATATAAAATTATTTTCTGCATCCAGTTCCTTTGTGACCACATCGTAGTATCCAATAAAATTGGTCAGACAAGACTTCCCCTTAACAAACCCATGTTGTGTCTGAACTATTACTGCAGTCTTGTCTAGGTGATCCTACATCACTTCTTTAACCAGCGACTTCATTATTTCCCCAGAACAGAAGTTAAACTAAGGTCTATAATTATTTGTGTCACCCTTTGAACCCACTTTGTGAATTGGGAATACATTTGCACATCTCCAGTCCACGGAGACCTCCACTGAATCTAAGGTTGCTTTCATAATTAAGGCTAAGGGTTTACGTACTTCCCTCGTTGCCTCCTTCAATATAACTGGATAGGCCCCAGGTGCCCCAAAGTAACTGTTGGGTAACAATTTCCCCTCCACTTTGCTCTCCATTATTACAAAATCATTTAGCTCCCTGTTAGAGTTTAGTAAACTTCTGTCCTTCCCTTCCTTACAGAATTCCTCATGTGTGAATGAAGATGTAAAATACTCATTCAGTTTGTCGGCTATCTGAGTAGGATCATCAACAGTCGAAACATCGAGTGGACTAATCAGATTCATCCCCTTCATTCTAGAGTTTACATAAGTCTTTGTTGTTTTTCTTAGCTTCCTTTGCCAAGG
The DNA here is from genome assembly GCF_048544385.1 of Mastigoproctus giganteus. Classification (NCBI taxonomy): domain Eukaryota; kingdom Metazoa; phylum Arthropoda; class Arachnida; order Uropygi; family Thelyphonidae; genus Mastigoproctus; species Mastigoproctus giganteus. Next base: position 21,101,568 of record NC_143580.1, read on the forward strand.
ATTTCTCGTAATCAGCCTTTGCTTGCCTAACCTCCTTTGTGACTTGATTACAGATTAGCTTATATCAGCCATAGGCTTCTGTGTCACCTGATAATTTATATGCATTTCACATATTTTTCTTCTCTGAAACGAGCCTCATTAGCTCATATAACATCCATTAAGGTCTAAATCTTGAACAGTATTTCTTAGTTTGTATAAGATTATTACTTGAAGGCTTGAGTAACTGTGTCAAAGTAACTGATGGGTAACTGTGTCAAAGTAACTGATGGGTAACTGTGTCAAAGATCAGTAGTCAGATAATGATACAGATGATCTTTATCATTATCTGACCCAAACTCAGGATGAAACTTATTTTAGAGCTCACTGAATTTACAGGAGAGCTTGTATTTAGGCATACTATCTACAGAAAGCTTCACAAGAGGGGTCTGTATGCACAGCTATCTATGTTCCTCTGACCCCAATATTAAAAAAAAACCCATTCAAATTAGTGCCCACATGTCATCTAATCTCAGGAGTAATCTGTCACTGTGTTTTTCACTGATGAGCCAAAATACAATCTTTATTCCAAATCCCGATGCATATTTATCTAGGGACTGGAAAATACAAATAAATGTCAAGGAATCAAAACGCACTGTTTCTTTCACACACAGAAAGATGTATAATGTCTAGTCAAGAGTGATTTATCGAAACAATGTGAACAATTTCTTTAGTTTCAAAAGATAAAGCAGACTAAAAGCACACAATGCCTTTACATGGATTTATAAATAGGTTTGCTAGAGAAACTTAGAAATGGCTACTCTTACCCTTCCTTTTTCCTTGTATTTCAGTTTTTGCTATTTAAAAGTCATCTACAAAAACAATTTTCTAACAAATGATCGTTATTTACAAGTATTACCTAGGATGTTAAATAGTTTCAACAATACTATTAATCAATGTTCAGAAATAACTAGATGTTGAAAAGTATATTTTTATTACATAGCATGTATTAAACAGAAAAATAAACTTATATATAAATAAGACTCTCAAGCCTTTGAATCATCTGTGGCTCTCAGATTTATTTGGTTTTACACTTTTGCTATAGTACAACCTTTTATATTTAAATCACCATAAAAACATGAGAATAGCCTTTTATTTCAACTCTTGCCATAATACAGATTTATTACAAAGTAGCTTAACAATTTTTAGTCATAATTATGAGAGTTTCCTTGGACTCAGGAGACCATGGACTGAACATGTGCAAATTTTTTATTTATTTGGTGAGCAACTAAGGCCATATTGCTCCAGGGATATGCGGTGGTCATTCCCCGACCTTTCTGCATCCTCCGTATTTGGTGGTCACGGGCTTGAACCCCGGTCTAATCAAGAAGCGTGTGCTACGCACTGCTGCTCCTGCCCACTTGGCTACGGATGCATCGGAGATGTGCAAATGTGAACCCAATTCACAAAGGAGGATCAAAGGGCGACAAGTAATTACAGACCTGTTAGTTTAACTTCTGTTCCACAGAAATTAATGGAGGCACTGGTTAAAGAAGCACTGCAGGATGATCTAGACAAGACCAGTTACAGCTCAGACACAGCACGGTTTTGTTAAGGGGTCGTCTTGTCTGACCAATTTGATTGTATACTATGATGTGGTCAAAGGAACTGGATGCAGGGAATAACTTTGATATCATATATTTGGAGCTTAGAAAAGCTTTTGATACTGTTGCACATGGAAGACTGCTGCACAAATTTGAGCAGTGTGGCATTGGAGGCAAATTGCTATGATATGGTCACAAAGGAACTTTTTTTTTTTTTTTTTTTTGGTAGTTGTTGGCACATTGGCTTCTGTGGCCATAATGCACCTCCCAAGGTTTTTGCAGTATTTTGATCCAAGACCGAGGTGGGATTCGAACCCGCGACCTTTTGGTTGCCAGGCAGGCACTTTATCCACCCGGCTAGCTCGGTCGGCCACAAAGGAACTGGATGCAAAGAATAATTTTGATATCATATACTTGGAGTTTAAAAAATCTTTTGGTACTGCTGCACACGGAAGACTATTGTACAAATAGAGCAGTTTGGCAATAACGGCAAATTGCTGCTATGTATAAAGGGATGGTCGAGTGGGAGAAGAGAGAGAATGGTAATCAAGTGATACTGCTCTTCGTGGACTAATGTTATTAGTGGAGTCTCTCAGGGTTCAGTGTTGGGTCCGTTGTTGTTTTCTGAATTTATTAATGATACTGATGATGGTATATCAGGCTTAATGTCCAAGTTTGCAGACGATATGAAGGCTGGCAGGGTTGTTAATGAGAATAATGACAGTACACTGCTGCAACAGAATCTAGAAAAGTTCAGCAGATGGGCTGAGAGGTGGCAACTGAAGTTTAACACTGACAAATGTAAAGTACTGCATATGGGGAGCAGTAACCCTACAGAAACATATCAACTGTGTGGTACTACAATGACAGTGGTAGAGAATGAAAAGGATCTAGGAGTAATTGTGCAGGCAGATATGAAATTTTCTGAGCAGTGCAGACGGTCTGCAAGAGTAGCTCATGGTGTCTTGTCAATGACATACAGGAATTTTTCTAGCAGGGATAAGGAGGTGATTATTCCCTTGTATAAGGCAATGGTCAGGCCACACCTTGAGTACTGTATAAGGCCTGGAGGCCTCATTTTAGGAAGGATGTAGAGATGCTGGAGCAAGTGCAGAGAAGGGCAACAAGATTAGTGAATGGAACAAAGGGTTGCTCTTACAAAGAAAGGCTTAAGTTTTGTAAATTGCAGTGTCTGGAGATTAGGCACCTGCGAAATGGTCTGATTGAGGTGTATAAAGCCTTGAATGGTTTGAGCATGCTCAATGCTGATGGGATTCTTCCTCTTGCTCAGAATAATTGCCTGAGAGGGCATCAATTTAAATTGAGGAAAGACAGTTGTAAGATAGATGTGCGGAAGTTTGCCAATAGCCAGCATGTAGTTGATTGATGGAACAAACTTCCATCTGTTGTTGTAGAAGTTGATAACTTAAATAGATTCAAAGCAGAACTAGACCAACATTTGGAGCGAGTGAATGGGTGAAATTAAGGTTTTTTTTTTTTTTTTTTTGCTGATGTTATATAAGCCTGCTTTCTTGCATCATGTGCCTTTACTAATGCTAATGCTAACAACTTTGTATGCTGATAGCAACGTTGTAGATAAAATTAATGAGTATATGGTAATACAGAAAGCCTGTCGCAATAGTATTTTTTTTTTTTTAAATTAGTCATGTCTGCTCCTAATAAAAGCACTGAGTGTGCTATTGATAAAATGGCAGATTTCACTGGTATCCAAAAAAGTGCAGTGTGTTCTTTGATTTGAGGAAACAAAGTCAGAAAAAATAGTTCAGATTTCACACTTGTTTTAACAAAGAATCCTTCTGGCAGAAATTTCACCAGGCAGACCAAGTGTGAGATGAAACAGTGGAGGAAATGAGTTATAAGTTCCTCAGAAGAGTGAAAAAAATCAATGACATGAACTGGGTCTGCTGCAACAAACCACCTGGTAGGAGCTATTAGGGAAAGATTTCAGCTGAAGTCTTACTGCTATCAAGTATTTGTGATTGCTTACTGATAAACAATCAATCACAAATATGCAGAAAGAATGAAATGTACCAATTTCTGTGTGGATATGCAGGCAAGGCATGGTGAGAATGACCTGCCTGAGTATTATCATGTTCAGTGATGAATACATATTTCACATTAGTGGCTATGTGTAATATGAACACATTCAAATTTGTGACTTGTGACCCAAACATGCACAATGTTTGTGTTTGAGGCACAGAAAAACCAGCCTAAGTGCTTATTTGGACATGTTTGTGACAGCCCAACAGTCAATGTGTTCTGTGTTTTGAGTTCAAAGAAAGCTTACAGGCCTTCCTTTTTTCATAAAAGGATCTTGATATGCTTGAGAATTACTGATACCTCAACCTCAAATCAGTGCTGATGATTCCAATGGACAATGTTTTTCTATCAACAAGTAACAGTATGCCTTTATCAGCACTTCCAAGGAAGATGGATTGTTCCTTTGGGTCCCATTCATTGTCCTCCATGATTCCCAGATTTGATGCAAATAAATTTGTCTTTGGGGTTTTGTGAAAGATGGCATCTATCAACCACTATTAACAAGGAATGTGGCTGAACTGAAAGCCAGAATCACTACTGCATAGCTAAAGTAACTCTGAAACGTTGCATAAAGTGTGGAACGAGGTTGATTTTCAGTGGGATGTTTGTCAAATAACTACTGATGCCCATATCAAAAATCCGTAGCTGTAGCTCATGAAAATTTTAAGTGTTCTCTTTAATTTTATATATTTGTCTTTCCTTAGTTACTAAAATTATGGTGCTTACAAATTTTTAAAGTTGTGAAGCTACTTTGTAATAACCCTGTATTCCCATAAAGAAAGAATACGGTATTCCTTATTTTTGAAATCTTACCTCTAAAACAACGCCAATATGCCCTCCTGCTAAACCACTTAACAAATTTAGAAAATGTGGATATGTCTGAGGAGTAACATTCATCATTCCCTAAACAGAAAAGGGAAAAAAAAAAAAAAAATCATTTTCTAAAGGTTTCAAACTAAGTTTTTTGAAACTTAATCATATCAACTATTTATAAAAATTATTATAAACCCCTTCCTCAAATTTTAACAAGTATAGCCCTCTCTATAAACATTTCAGATCTGATAAGCTTCATTTAAAAAAAAAAAAAAAAAAAAAAAAAAAAAAAAAATGATGAGAAAAAAAATTCTTAACTCACTCTTCAAAAAGGCAATACAAGCAAAGCTGCTGCTCCTTATCAACATTAAATTAATAAATAATGAGTACTAATTATCAAGATATTAAGGGTTTAATTAAACTTGAGGACACATGGAGTACTACTAGGTAAGACTTAATTATTAAACTTCATTTAAGTTTCATGTCATTAAATGCTAAATAAAATATTTATATTTTATTTCTGTATATTTTATTTTTATAGTAAAAATTTTTAATTCCTTGGCTGGTGTTTGTCTTTAATTATTGCAGTATGGAATTTCCCAGCCCCATAGGCCTGTTTAAAGCTATAATGCTCAACACGTTCTATACTGATATCAATATTTGTAAAAGAAAAAGAGAAGTTTACCTCAATCTCTTATTGACTATTTCATTCACTTCCTTTCTCTCCAGGTATAACATATCGATACACACAATTATGGGGGATTTTTTCAATACCTTGGTGCAAAATTACATTAGATTAACACTAAGATATTTGGCCCAAAGTTACCATTTTTTTTATAAAGTATTTCCTTCAAAACAACATTGTTTTGAAGTTTGCCAGGGTCAATTTAAATAATAAAATTTTGGGTGTTAAGCAACTAGCACTTTAGCATTAACAGAGGCATATGATGCAAGAAAGCAAGCTTATGCAGCATCAGCCAAAAAAAAAAAAAAAAAAACCCTCCCATTTCATCCCTCCATTCGTTCCAAATGCCTGTCTAGCTCAGCCTTAAATTTATTATGCTATCAACTTCCACAACAAAATATGGAAGTCTGTCCCACCAATTAACTACCTGCTGGTTAAAGGCAAATTTCCACACATCTATTCTACAACTGTCTTTCCTCAATTTGAATCTGTGTCCCCTCAGGTTCTTAATGTGCACAACAGGAAGAATCTCATCAGCGTTCAGCTTGCTCAACCCATTCAAGGCCTTATCAGATCACCTTGCAGTGCCTACTCTCCAGGCACTGCAATTTGCAGAACTTAAGCCTTTCTTTGTAAGAGCAACCCTTTGTTCCCCTCACCAATCTTGTTGCCCATCTTTGTACTCATTCTAGCAACTCTACATCCTTCTTAAAATGAGGCCTCCAGACCTGTACACAGTACTCCAGGTGTGTCCTGACCGTTGCCTTGTATAAGGGGATAATCATCTGTCCCTGCTAGCAAAATTCCTATATATCATTGATAAGACTCCATGATCTGCCTTGGCAGCCCATCTGCACTACTCAGCAAACTTCAAATTTGACTGCACAATTACCCCCAGGTCTTTTACATGTTCCATTTCCCAGAGTGTAGTACCAAACAGTTTGCAAGTTTTTCTTTGGCTGTAATAGTTTTAGGTAATAGTATTTGGTAATAGTTTTTCTTAACTATTACTGTAGCCTTGTCTAGATGATCCTGCAATGATTCTTTAACCAGTGATTCCATTATTTCCCCCAGAACACAAGTTAAACTAACAGATCTATAGTTACTTGTGTCACCTTTTGAACTCCCCTTTGTGAATTGGCGATACATTTGCACACCTCCAGTCCATGGGGACCACCCCTGAATCCAAGGAAGCTCTCATAATTATGGCTAAGGGTTTGCTTATTTCCTTTGCTGCCTCCTTTAATATAACTGGAAAGATCCCATCCACCCCAGGTGCCTTCCTTAAGTTCTTCAACAATTTCTCCTCCACTTTGCTCTCAGTTATTACAAAATCACTGAGCTCCCTGTTAGAGGTTGATAAACTTCTGGCACTCCCCTCATTGAATAACTCCTCATGTGTGAACGTAGATGCAAAATACTCATTCAGTTTATTAGATACTTGAGCACGATAATAAATAGTCAACTCATCTATGTTAAGTGGTCCAACCTGATTCATCCCTTTCCTTCTAGAGTGTACATAAGTAAAGAACTCTTTGCTCTTTTTCTTTGCATTCTTTGCCAAAATTTCTCATAATCTGCCTTCGCCTGCCTAACCTCCTTTGTGACTTTATTACAGACTAGCTTATATCTGCAATAGGCTTCTGTGTCACCTGATACTTTACATGCATCCCATAGATTTTTCTTCTCTGCCACGAGCCATTAGTTCATCTGACATCCATTTAGACCTGAACCCTGAACAGTATTTCTTAGTTGGAATGAAAAGCCTAGTAGCCTCCAAAATGATGTCCCTGAAGGTTTCCCATTTAGAATTCAATTTTGGTAACGTCTTCAGTTAATCCCACTGCACAGAATTTAAAAACTGTCTGAGACCCCTGTAGTCACCTTTACGAAAGCAAAAGCCCCTCCCTTTAGTCTTGATGGTAGTTGCATCTTTAAGTAATTCCCACATCAGTACATTGTGATCACTGTCAACCAGTGGTTCCTTTATCTGCAAATTCTTAATGCATGATAATCACTGCTGATAATCAGATCAAGAGTATTACTCCCTCTGGTTGCCTCTCGAACATGTTTCTGTAGAAAACAGTCATTGAATAAATCTACAAAAGTCTTGCTAGTGTGCAAGTGACCAACCCACAAGTTCCAGTCAATATCTGGAAAGTTAAAATCCTCCGTTATAAGATATTCTGATTTACTGGCCCACTATATCTCTGCACAATTGCTCATTATACTCATCAGATTCATTAGGCCTATAACACACACACCTACTCTCATTTTTCCTTTCTCAGTGCCTATGTCACACCAAACAGACCCAACATTGCATTGTCCACCAACATCAATTGGATGCACTTCCTTAGATTTTATGTTTCTCAATTAACAGCATAACCCCTCCTCCTTTCCTGTCCTGTCTATCTTTTCTGTAGACATTGTACTCCCCAAATTCCAATTCTGCACTGCTTATGTCTGACACTACGTCTCGGATATCCGAACAACATCTGCCTTTGATATCTTGACTAGCACTTCAAGTTCATCAAATTTATTAACTGTACCCCTAGCACTGGTGTACATGCAAGTATACATGCCCCTGTTTCTACTCTTAGTTACCCTAACACAGCCCATTTATTTTTTCCACCCAGCAGCCCTGGAAATCTCCATTGCCTTGCTTTTCAGGCTGCTGCTCATTCCAATAGAATGAGTGCAAGAATCACTTCTGCCTCTGCCTGTGGCCACTGTTAATCTTTTAGTCTGTGTATCCCCCCCAAACTAGCAGTTTTCCAACCCACCTAACACTGCCTCGATAGCATTAACAAATATTCTTGCACCCTTTCTATTTAAGTGTACCCCGTCCTTGTAGAAGCAGTGCCTCCTGTCAACAAGCACAGACCAGGCTGAAAAAAATTCTACCCCCCGAGCCTTGCACAATCTCTCCAGGGCCAAATTGATTGACAAGGCTCTCATCATACCCCCTCCTATCATGTCTGGGCAGAATTGCAGACGCTTTCACATACCACCCTAACTCACGACTTGTTTTCCACATTGATCTGTACTTGAGTAAATCTGCAGATCTCTTACTCTTAATGTCATTAGTTCCAATGTGTACAACAATATCATCTTTTGTGCCCTTAAAAGATGATATCTGCTCTACAACGTCATCAACTTCTGTCCCTGGCAGACATACCCTGGTCCTGTTCCACCTATCCTTCTTGCATACTATATTCCCCATCTCCCTGACAATAGAGTCACCAACAATAACTGGTTCCTTTGGGACCAGTGCATCCTGTCTTGGAGATTGCCTCTGTGTTGCCTGATGCACAGGAGTGAGCTCTGCCATTGAGCTGGGCAGCTGAGAGCTTGATGGGCCTTCATATTAATTTCTTCGAGGGCATTTACCCTACACCTCTAGCTCTCATAAACCCATCAGAATGCTGAGTTGGCACCTAATTTCTTGACACTCTAGGTATCTAGCACACACAAAGGCATCCTCCTTGGCCAAATCATAGCCTGTTTTAGAAAGGTCGGCAAACATTTCAACATTTCGTGCATTTTTTGAGACTGTGATGCACTGGAGAATTGCCCCTTTGTTTCTCCCCCGAATCACAGCACTCTCACCAGTCTGTAATCTTTGCTTTGCAGCTCTAGTCTGAATCATGGTTTCCATTTAAATACAATTTAATTAACAATGAAATTTAATAAGATTAATAATAAAGAAGCTAACAAATGCTACTAAACCTATTTAATATCTCAGTAAAACACAATGTAGTATGTTAATTACTGAAGAATATGATAAAAATTAAAAATACTTATCCCTTTACAGCAGCTAAAATTCCACTAACTTCTCTTCCGCGACTAGAGCGCCCTCCACATCGCATAATATAGTTAAGTAAAACACTTGCCACATCGTGTATAGTTAAGTTTGCCTTAAGAACTCTGTATTCTAATAAACAAAAATACCTTTCCCAGGTTAGGAAACTTCGCAACAAATTAAAAAATTATCTGCATTCTAACGATTGGTCTGTATTGAAGACTTGCACCGATTTGCGACGTGAAGCACAGGCTTCAGAAATAAAAAACAGACACGTTAACAAATTGAATACATTATTGGGAGGGCCAAAACACGTTCATACGAGTTCTAACATATTGTCGCAAGCTTGTGACCAAATGCATACAAGTTGTGTGACGACCCCCCCCCACATACACACAATGACACCCCCTTCCCCAACATTCAACAAACCGACATATCAACAGGTTACAAATCTTTCCTTGTATAAGCTATCACAGGACCAGATTTCACTTTTATCCAGAGGATTAAATTACAATTTACCACCTCGAAAATACCTAAAAAACAGTGCGTAATTGATACTGAATTTGGACTCCGTAATGTTCCACAAAAAGATTTATTTATTCAACAAGTTAACCACATGGCGAATAACATAAAAGAAACGTGACTTCCTAAATTGAATACACATGACAGTTCAGCTTTGTGTGAACTTTGGGAAAATAAAGACATTATTATTCAGAGAGCTGATAAAGGAGATACAGTGGTAATACTCAATAAACCTGATTATATTAATAAGTCAGAGTCAGTTTTATCTGATACCTAATGTTACCTTGAAGTAAACCGGCACTATTTACCAATTTGGTCAATCAATACAATAAAGCGTTAACCACATATCGAAAAAAACGACTACATTACTATGGCGCAGTTAAAGGAATTGAAAGCCAGAACATACAATATTCCTGCACTTTTTGGTCAGGTCAAATTACATAAGACCGGATTTTCACCCGTCAGGACACAAGCATTCGCTGATGATCTGATATTGACCGTGGGAGCGGATTCCCGGGCCCAGTTGGAAACCCACGCAAACCAAGCACTGCAGCAACTCCAGCAAGGGGCCGCAAAACACCAGCTAACAATTTCACCCACAAAGACCTCTTCAATCCTGCTTAAAGGAACCCTGCAATTGCGACGACCACCGCAAATAAAAATTAACAATGTCACCATTAAGTTTGTAAACCAACTTAAGTACCTAGGCGTGGTGCTGGACAACAACCTCTCGTTCCAGCTGCACCTAAAGTACATAAGAAAAAAAATCAGGAGCTATTCTGCACTGGTAGCCAGAGTTACTAGGAAAGATTGGGGACTCAAAAAAAGAGCCCTGACGCTATATTACAGGACAACGTTTCTCCCAGCAATTACTTACGCCTCAGCAATTTGGTTCCCAAAAACTGCACTGGCAGTGAATAGAAGAATTCTGGACATGATCCAAAGGACCATACTCTTAACTACGACGCGTGCGTGTAGTACAGTGAGTACTCCAGCACTACAGGTACTCGCTGGAGCGCTTCCTTTGGACCTGGAGGTCGTTCGCACAGGTCTGCTATACTTGCTATCCAGGGGAGTGGCGGCCACACATCTGGACTACACAACTGACCCAGCGAACAACCTAAAAACGGAAAAAACTAGATTACAGAACCACCTGCTAAAATTATGGCAGAGAAGATGGACGGAGACCACCAAGGGTGAGATAACCAGAAGATATCTACCTGACCTCCAGAAAATCTACCCAAAACAGCCGACCTGGTACTTCCCAGGGTACCATTTGACATCTCTAATAACAGGACACGGACCCTACAATGAGAAGCTGCACGGATTCGGACTCACTGAGGACCCAAACTGTACGTGCGGGGAGACAGAAAGCTGGAATCACATAGTGTACGAGTGCCCACAATATGAAGACCTCAGAGGAGTACTTATAACAAAAATAAGATACCTACCAAAAGGATTGGAATCCCATTTCATAGATACTGAGGATGAATATAGAGCATTATCCCAGTTCGCACAAGACCTCTTCATCAGGAGAAGGACATTAATCACCATCTACAATGACTGACATCAAGTACCACTATTGAGACACCAGCCAGCACAATGTAAAGGCTGCAACTAAAGATGAGGGACACAAGCACAAGGACGGAGCTTGCCCCATGAATAAAGAAACTTGAAACAATAGCTGCCAATAGCCATATGGCGATCTGAAGAGGGCACTCTAGCCTCCTTCACCTTTAAACCTACTTCCCTGGGGGGAGGGGGGACATTTTCGTCCTCCTCTCCTCTCCACCCTATATCTTCTACTCTGGTGGGACATGGGCATGTCCCACTGAAAACTGGGGCTTACCCTACTCTATTGGCCCCATATTTCTGTCTTTCTCCCCCCAGCCTTCTGCCTCCCCCCCTCTCTATCTATAAGCTAGCGAAAGCCCTACCCAAAAACCTAACATATCTAAATTACCTTACGCCCATAACTTGGCCTAGCAAAACTAAGTGATTCTACCCCTACGTCGACGCGTTTCTGTCTCTTTTTTTTCTTTTTTTTTTTTTTTTTTTTTTTTTAGGTCCTAGCCGCCGAAATCTCAGGAAATTAAGTGGCAGGACCTGCCAGAGTGAAACAGACTACTGGGTTCCTGGTCTGCCTCCACGGGGCGTAAGTGGGGCAACGTTGGGCCTCAGTAGGGGCCCAGCGGCTAAATGACCAGATGAACAACGGTACAAGGCATCACACATATACAAAGTCCATACACTTTTAAATCTCTGGCTTTTCCAGTCAACTGGTTCACCCACAATGTAAACTACGCGGAGATGGGGGGAACCCCTTGTGCCGTTTGACCCTAAATACACTTACACTTACACTTACTTGGCCTATTGTTTCCTACAGAAACTCGGCATTTTGATCCTTGGCCACACGTGTATATGGCATTATAAAACCCTTTAGACAGGCAATACAATTTGGGATTAAGAACTATGATACACTATTTAATAACCTTAAGGACTGTAGACTTGGCGGTAATGATAATTTATTCTCACTAGATGTTACCTGGTTATATACAAATGTAAACATTGAATACACATTAGATAGTCTTTGGGATACATTAAATAATAACTCAATACCGATTAATTATACGAAACTTCCTATTAAGGAAATTTTTCACTTAATTAAACTCATAGTTGAAGCCAACTATATCACCTTCTGAGACAAAGTATACAAACAAATTTTTGGTTTGCCAATGGGATTAAGCCTGAGTGGCCTATATCAGAGATCTATCTCTCGACAATTGAATGTATACATTTGACGTCTTTTCTACCACATATATCACATATTTTGGATGATGTTCTAGTCATTACTGATAGTAACACTATCCAAGACATTTTACATATTTAATAATATTCATTCTAGACTCAACTTTACATTGGAGAGAGAGAATACAGATACCAAGTCATAAAATTTTCTAAATTTCATGCTTACTCGGGACGAAAATAAAATCCAATTTAACATTTATTGTAAACCTACAAACACCAGTATGCTTGTTTGTTGTTGTTTGGTTTTTAGGAGCATTAGCAACTAAGGCGATATTGCTCCGGGAATGTGCGGTGGTCATTCCCTGACCTTTCCGCATCCTCCGTATTTGGTGATGACGGGCTCGAACCCTGGTCTAATCAAGAAGCGTGTGCTATGCACTGCTGCTCCTTCCCACCTGGCTACGGAGGCGCCCACCAGTATGCTTCTGCATTATAACAGCTATCACCCATTCACCTACAAAAGATCGATTATCTTTAATCAATGCTTATAAATATTCAACGACAGAATCTGCTTTGGGCTCAGAAATACAAATATTAACCAGCAGATTCTTAAACAGGGGTTACCCACTTGCTACAATAGACAGAATTAGGGTACAAGCTAAGGATAGAATACAAAAAAATACACCAACCAACAATAGTAATATCAAAAAATAGTTTATTTTTGTCCCATATGTTGAACAGTGGAATAAATGATTCAACAGTTTCTTTAAAGATACCGAATTTAAAACTGTAGCCAGGCCAATACGGAAATTACACACTATACTGAACAATTGCTTAGTCCTTTCCTTGTTCGCAACACAAATAAATGACCTCGTATACCACATTTCTTGTGGTGACTGCCACTCGTCTTATCAGGGTTCTACGCGGTTCCCTCCGAATTTTCGTGTTAATCAACATGTGGCCTCACAGTTTGTGGTTCTCATTCAGCAGCGTAAGAATTAATGAAAAACACTTTTTTATTTAACGAGGCCAAAATACTTAAGCATCCAACATAATTATGCGAGACTATTAATTGCAGAAACCGTCGAAATTAAATTACATGAGAATTCTGTTAATGTTCACCGGCCATATCTAATCTCCGACTCATGGTCCTTTACATGCATGAACAAAGACAAATAATCCCTATTTAAGTTCCATGCTCAACCCTATTCAGTAATTTTCATTCTTGTGATCACGACATACGGTCGCAAAGCATTGTCGGCTTCAGGAAGGAAAATCGTTTTGCAATTTTTTTTCATTAAATTTTTTTACTTAATTTTTAATTCCGTTAAATTGATTTGTAATTGTGTTCATTTGATTTTTAATTATTGTTAATTATTTCTTACTGTAATGTAAGATTGTCGATTTTTTAATTGTTTTCGTTTTAATTTCTGGAGAGTATCATACAGAAGTGTTCTACATATCACATTGAGGCAAACTTCTCTTATTCTTTTACAAATATTCATTTTCTATATAAGTAAAATTTATTTTTCTACATGAAAAATTTTAAATCACATTTCCTGTCTGATCAGTGTTGACAAAAATACTGTTTCATATTATTTCACTCCCAAATTCTAAAATAGCACCATTATGCTATTTGCATTTCCATATATGTCAGCGATTATTTGTCTTTGCAGGTGATATAAGAGACCACAAATTGGAAAATAGATCTAATCTCTGATTCATGGTGTTTTATGCACATAGAAGATGAATAATCCCAATCTTTTACGGGCATGTGATTGCGTGAAGGCAAATAATCTCTCTATTTAAGATTCCGGCTCACACATACTTGGTAATTTCCATTCCTGTGATCAAGACGTATGGTCGAAAAGCCCTATCAGCTTCAGGAAGGAAAGTCTTTTTCAAAATTTGCATTGAACTTGTTTTAAATTTTTAATTAATTTTATTATTGTAATTATTTTGCGTTAATTTTATTTTCATTTATTTGCTGGAGAGTGTCTTTAGGAAGTGTTCTATGTATCATACTGAGGTAAATTTCTCTTATTCTTCTACAAATATTGAAATACAATGTAGAATGTATTGAGCATCGTAGCTCTCTTATACTAATCATATTAAAATTTTTCATTTAAGTTTTTCTCTCAGATCACAGAGACATCTATCAATATTTTTCTATGCACCAAGCAATCAACAATGGAAATGGGAGCTTTTAGAACTCACAATCATCTTTGAGTTTGTGCAAAGATAGTTTTTTTTTTTTTTTTGTGCTAATACATTGAAATTACACCCTGTTAGCAAGTATTTGTACCTTTATGCTTCCCATTTGTTAATTTCAATTATTGAATTCATTGTTTTATCATTAATGGTAGCTTCCATCAGTAATGTAGCCTGGAATATAGCTGCAGTAGAGCCTGTATCTTATAAGATGCTGGTACAATTTTTCTCACATCTATTAATTTTATAATTCAGTCCCCCACCCCACCAAAATAAGTCTATCTTGAAAGTACCCCTGTTCCAACATTCAAATTAATGTTCCCATCAATATAGAGAGATTTGTGGAGGTATTTAATAGCTTGCTCCTTTTTTCTTTAGTTCTTCATTTCTCATTTTGATAAGTATTTCATGATTGTGGCTGTCATAGCAAGGGACCACAGCCTCTCAACTCAGCCCTATAGCAGGGTTTATGGGTCACTGAAAAGCTGTCTCTTGGTTTTTTCCCATTCATTAACCATCTTGTGGTTCCTGATAAGATGGTATCCCAGGAGATGAATTCCTTCTTTATATAATTTTTATTCTACTTTTTTATCCATAGTGCATTGTAAAATACTTTGCTAACATATGTAGCAAATCGTTTCTTTCTATTCCATAGCTTAAAGACATTAACCATCTTGTGGTGTTCCTGGCAAGATGGGATCCCATCAGATGAATTCCTTCATTATATAATTTTTATCTTACTTTTTTTTATCCACAATGCAGTGAAATACTTGGCTACCACATGTAGTAAAATGTTTCTTTCTACTTTATAGCTTAAAACATTTGCATAGGACATTTAAAAATGATGAAAGAAGTGTAATATATTAGAAAAGTAAAAAAAAAAAGTACACAAAAAAATAAAAGAGCATACAAGTCATATTCTAATGTTCTATTTATTACACAGTGTGATCAAGAAAAGAAACAATTTTGAAGGCATATATTTTGATGTATTTCATTGGCATTGGTGAGTTCAGTATAATTTAACATGTAAGACATAAGGGTTTTATTATTCAACTGAAAACATTCAATATGTGAATCCCTGAGCATTCAAGACTATTCACAGATCAACTAAAGTTTACATAACTGCAATCAGTTTTTTTTTTAGATATGCCCTCCAACAGCAGCCATTTCAATTCTTCAATGGTATATGGGGTTATTCTTGTAGATATTGTCCTTTAGGAATCCTCGCTAAGAAAATAATCACAGGTATTCAAATTCTGGAGAGTATAATGACCATGGAAATGAAGAACTGTAATTGCTGTATGTGATTATGCCCCATTTTATTGGGAAAATGTTTCTACTATGTTTTTTTCCCTTTCTAACCTTTTCTGCAAAATCACAAATCTCACTTTGATTTAATGCTAAACTGTAACAAAATTACCATTCTGGAAAACATTTTTCACACAAAATGTATACTGCTCAGTAGCGTACCTCACCTTGCTTCAAGAATTTTCCCACTAAGGTGCATCATTAACCAGTCCAAAAAACCTACCACGTCTATGTTTAATGACATTAGATTTGACGATGTCTGTCAATACATCAAAAAATATAGGCAATTGAAAATTGTTGTCTTTTCTGATGACCCTGCATGACATGAGAAATGTGTTTGTAAAAATACAATGCTCGTATTCAAAAATGTTACCTTAATATCTCCTAGTGTTGAATCATACCCAGCTGAGATAAGTAGCAATTCAGGTGAGAACTGTACAAAATAAAAGCAAAAGTTAAAAAAAAAATTAAGAAATAATAATAGAGAAAAAAAATACCAAATCCCACCTCTGGACATCCTAGAGCAGCATCATATCCTGAAGAAATTAGTATTAATTCTGGGGAGTACTGTGAGAAACAAACAAGAATTATGATTTAGGATAAAAGGCAAATTTTTTCATTTTTAAATGCAGTACTAAAATAAATTAATCCTTACATCCTGAACTAGGTAAATCAACAATGAACATTATAAATATTTATAAGGCCATTAAAATACAATCTACAGATGACCCCCACTTAACACTGATAATTTGTTCCGGAAAAACAGAGCGCTAAGTGAATCCGCGCTAAGCGAGCGCTGCATTCCCATAAGGTAACATATGTATTTGTGAGTTGCGGTCGGTGCCATAGGATATTTCCTAATCAAAAATAAACGGTAGTGAAAAGATGCACAAATGTCGGTCAAAATATTCTGCATTACATACATATATAATTATGTAGTAACTACTTACATATCAATATTAAACTTAAAATTCCAATTAAAATCATGACTTTAATTGATCTAAATTGATTTAATTTAAATGATGAATTTAATCATGAAAAATGTGTCGATTTTGGCCCTCTTCCAAATAAACTAAAAGAGGTATTAATTTTAAATCCCCCCCCCCAGCGTTACCACCCAACAATAAAGTCAACCGATCCTTCGCCGCTTTGAAACCTGGCATGTTTTTTCTTCTTTCAATATGAAACTTCTTTTAGGCATTCGTTTCCACAAAAGTCCTGCTTCATCTATGTTAAAGACTTGTTGAGAAGTATAACACATAATACCCCTCTTCAATAATTTTAACAAGTTCTTTTTTGAAAGTTTCGACTCCTTGATCTACACTTGCGGCTTCTCCCTGGATTTTAAATCTGTTCAACCAGCCTTTACTAGTTTTAAATGGTTCCAATTTTTTTTTTTTTTTTTTTTTTATGTGAGTTTTCTTCAGATCATCATATAGGCTAATTTTTCTCTTTTTTTTTTTTTTTTTTTGTTATTTTTTTTTATAAAATTTAACTTAACTGAATTCTGCATTGGATATTATCTTCAATAAAATTAGTTAACGTCTTTCCATTTCAATCCTAATAGCCGGCCTAGCCCTAGTTGCTTGCAGTGGAACAGCTTTCTTTCCCGCTGCTAAAATTAATTCTTTATTTTTTTTTATAATTGTTCTTACAGTTAAACTTGCAAAGTCCTAAATTATGGCACACATCTGCTAGTCTTTGACTGGAATCGATTCGCTTCAAAACGTCTAATTTAATTTTCAAATTCAGTCTTTTTCTTACATTTATAGTCTTCGTACTGCGCCAGACGTTGCTTTTCCATTCTTATCGGCCATTATTAACTCTTTGCAAATGTAGCTGCATTGGTTGCATGTGGTAATTGTGATACAATGTTTAAGTAAACTGTCCATTACGCACGATGTCTAATACTGTACTGAGTGATGACTAGACTTCGGATAAATGCGTATAACACAAATATTACAAGCAATATACTTTATCATTTTTTTAAAATGTTGATCTCGTAACTACGTAACAAGTTACTGTACTGCAATTAAATTAGCGCGCGAGAAAATTTCACTGAGCGTGGAAAAATTTCTCAAGTTGGCGTGGGAAACATTTTAATCGTATTTTTATATTCATTTTCAAGCTATCGACTCCATCAAATGAAACAATTTTGTTAAATATGCCAAAAATGCAATCTGTAAAAGAGCATTATAGTGATCTGTGACAGCGTTATAGTCAGATATGGGTTATAATATAAGAACAGCGTTATAGCGAATCAGCGTAAAGCGAATCACGTTATAACGGGGGGCCTGCTGTATATTATATCATTGTCAACACAAAATGAAGCAAATTCTAATGGTATTTATTCAACAAATACACAGCACTGCCATCACAATTACAGCCCAGCAGTTATAATTTATGATCCCCAAGAATAAATCAGAACAAAAAATGCTGTATATATCTAATTAATTGTTATTAATATAATATTCAATTCATTATCAATTAGAATAACTTTAGAATATTAACAATATTCTAAAGTTAATTCTGAGTTTGGACATAAATTTTATAACATCAGTCTTCAAACATGTCTTTAACTTCGTGTTGACACCATGAAAAATATTTTAATAAACAAGTATCCCAATACAAACCTTTTACCAGGTTCTTGTTCACTTGCATAACAAGTAAGAATGAAGATTACAAATTTGCCTTTTTCAAACAGCTGATGTCATGCCACAGGAGGTGTAAATGTAATCCAGTGTATAGTGTTCTCGCAGTCTATTGTTTTCAAGCACCCATATAATAAAATTGTCAGGACTAATGGAGCATGAGAGAGTTGGAAAGTTACTAGAGTATTATTTACAAAAATAAAAGATAGAAATTAATTTGTCACTTGTTTTCAGCAGGTTAGGAGAGCCAAACAGATAATGTATGACACACAATGTAATTTTAATTCTGTGCCCTATTTCTTTTTTTTTTTTTTTTTTTTTTTTAATATTGCTTAATACTGTAAAAAAAAACATATATTTCTACTGTAAACAATCAAGTTCAGACCCCCAGTTCATGAAGAACTAAGGGGTTTTCCAGAATTTATTTTAAGAAAAATTTTCCAAAATTTCATAATACTTGCTCTTAAACTGATGATTCAGTCTACTACAAATTCCTTTAAAATAAATTCTTTTTACTGTATAATATACATACAGTATTTTATAAGTTAAAAAAAAAAAAAAAAAAAAACGACCATTCACATTCTGCATACTGATAAATATAAGTAGGCAGCACAGAATTTTAAGTATTGCTGATATACCCAAAACTGCATATCTTCCTGCAGTCCTACATGAAGTTCTCAGAGAAGTGCAGATCAGATGCTAGAACAGCTCATGGGGATCTGTCAGAGATGTACAGAAATTTTTCCAGGCAGGGAAAGGAGGTAATTAATTATACCATGTATAAGGAAACAATTAGATTTTATTTTAAATACTGAATATAGTGCTGAAACCTCATTTTAGAAAGAATATGGATCTGTTGGAATGAGTGCAAAGAAAAGCAACAAGATTAGTAAGTGGGACACAGTAGGGTACTCTAACTAAACAAGATTTCAGTTCTGCCTATTGCATGTCTGGTAATTAGGAACCTGTGTGGGAACCTAACTGAAGTGTTTAGGGGTTTAAAGGGATTCAGCAAATTAAATGCTGATAGTATCCTTACTATTACTTGGATGACACATGATCCCACACATTCAGAGGATAATTTTAAATTCAAAAAGGATAGTTGCAGGAAAAAAAGTTGCTTTCAGCCAGATGACAACTTGATTGTTGAAAAAACTTCCAGCCAGTGCTGTTGGTTTTTTTTTTTAATGAAAATTCCATGCAATCAGAACCTATAACACTGAACAACAAATTCTGCGTCATTAGCATTAGCAGAGGCATATGATGCAAGAAAGCAAGCTTATGCAATATCAGCCAAAAAAAAAAAAAAAAAAACCTTCCACTTCACCCCTTCATTTGTTCGAAATACCTGTCCAGCTGAGCCAAAAATTTATTTAGGCTATCAACTTCCACAACAAGGGATGGAAGTCTGTTCCACCAACCAACTACCCACTGGCTAAAGGCAAATTTCTGCATATCTATCCTACATCTGTCTTTCCTCAATTTGAATTTGTGCATTCTCAGGTGATTATTCCAAGCAAGAGAAAGAATCCCATCAGAATTGAGCATGCTCAAACCATTCAAGGCTTTATACACCTCTATCAGATCACCTTGCCGGTGCCTAATCTCCAGACACTGTAATTTGCAAAACTTAAGCCTTTCTTCATAAGAGCAACCCTTTGTTCCATTCACTAATCTTGTTGCCCTTCTCTGTACTCGTTCCAGCAGCCCTACATCCTTCTTGAAATGAGGCCTCCAGACCTGTATACAGTACTCAAGGTGTGGCCTGACCATTGCTTTATACAAGAGAATAATGACCTCCTTATCCCTGCTAGAAAAATTCCTGTATATCATTGACAAGACACCATGAGCTACTCTTGCAGCCTGTCTGCACTGCTCAGAGAACTTCATATCTGCCTGCACAATTACCCCCAGGTCCTTTTCATTCTCTACCACTGTCAGTGTAGTACCACAGAGTTGATATGTTGCTCTGGGGTTGCTGTTTCTCATATGTAGTACTTTACATTTGTCAATGTTAAACTTCATTTACCACGTCTCAGCCCATCTGCTCAACCTTCCAGATCCTGTTGCAGCAGCATAGCGTCCGTAGTATCCTAAACAACCCTGCCAACCTTTGTATCGTCTGCAAACTTGGACATTAAGCTTGATATACTATCATCAATATTATTTATAAATACAGAAAACAATAATGGACCCAACACTGAACCCTGAGGAACTCCACTAATAACATTAGTCCACGATGAGCAGTGTCCATTGATTACCACTCTGTCTTCTCCCCCTCAACCACCCCTTTATCCATAGCAGCAATTTGCCTCCAATGCCACACTGCTCCAATTTGTGCAGCAGTCTTCCATGTGCAACAGTATCAAAAGCCATTCTAAGATCCAAGTATATAATATCAAAGTTATTCCCTGCATCCAGTTCTTTTGTGACTGCATCACAGTATCCAATCAAATTGGTCAGGCAAGACTTCCCCTTAACAAAACCATGCTGTGTCCGAGCTATAACTGAAGTCTTGTCTAGATGATCCTGTAGTGCTTCTTTAACCAGTGCCTCCATTAATTTTCCTGGAACAGAAGTTAAACTCACGGGTCTATAATTACTTGTGTCAGCCTTTGATCCTCCTTTGTGAATTATGGTCACATTTGCACATCTCCAGTACCTCCCCTAAGTCCAAGGAAGCTCTCGTAATTATGGCTAAGGGTTTGCTTACTTCCTTTGCTGCCTCCTTTAATATAACTGGATAGATCCCATCCACCCCAGGTGCCTTTCTTGTGTTTATCTTCAACAATTTCTGCTCCACTTTACTCTCAGTTATTACAAGATTATCTAGCTTACTGCCAGAGTTGAATACACCTCTGGCATTCCCCTCGCTGAATAACTCCTCAAATGTTGATGCAAAATATTCATTTAGTTTGTTAGCTACCTGAGCAGGAACATCAACAGTTGAACCATCGATATCAAGTGGACCAATCTGATTCATCCCCTTCCTTCTAGAGTTTACATAAGTAAAGAACTCTTTGCTGTTTTTCTTTCCATCCCTTGCAAAATTTCTCGTAATCTGCCTTCGCCTGCCTAACCTCTTTGTAACTTGGTTACAGATCAACGTATATGTATCCCATGCATTTTTCTTCTCTGCCATATGTCTCATTAGTTCATCTGACATCCATTTAGGCCTAAACCTTGAACAATATTTCTTAGTTGGTATGTAAAGCGTGTGTGTGTGTGGTTAGTTGTTTATTGGCGCATTAGCTGCTATGGCTGTAGTGCGCCTATTCGTAGTTATATCAGAAAATAATAAAGAACGTAACAATTCAAATTCATTTCAATTATGAGAGCTATTCATAAAAGATTATACACTCTAATTTGTTTCAGAAAGCAGAAAAGTTCCTTAATATTGGCCTCCTCTCCTATGATATGATGTAGTGCCAGCAGTTCTTGAAGATTAGCCAGATTTTGAAGTGTTGAAGTACGATGTTGATAGTGTGGACAGCCAATCAAAATATGTTTGACTGTTAGATGTTCAGAGCAGTGTGAACACTGAGGAGGATCATTGCCGGTGAGTAAATGGAGGTGAGTCAGATGGGCATGCCCTATTCTTATCTGTGCGAGTACCACTTCTTCTCGCCGAACTGTCTGAGTGCATGAGTGCCATAATTTTGGGTCCTGTTTCAATTGAAAAAGTTTGTTATTTGTTTCTTTATGCCATAGCTCTGTCCACTGTGCATGGTATGCCGTTTGAATTATGATATTATAATCAGATGCTGGAATGAAGGCAGAGGTTAAGTCTATGGTTGATGGATTTTTAGCAGATATATCAGCTAGTTCATTTCCTTTTATGCTTGAATGTGCCGGAATCCAGAAAAACTTCACTAGTTGTTGATGGTGTTCAATTTGCAATAGCAAACTCCTGATTTTCATTAAAATATGGTGATTCATTTGAGAGGGATTCTGCATTGCTCTAATTGAGCTGAGAGAGTCAGTGTAAACTATATATTTTGCAGATGGGTGGAGAGTCAAATTTTCTAAAGCTAATTGTATTGCATACAGTTCTGCTGAAAAGTTACTATACTCAGGTGGAAGAGAAGCTGATATGATAGCCGAGGAAGCACTGCTGCTGCTCCAACAGCTGAAGGAGATTTGGAACCATCCGTATATACCGGCAAGAAGTCAGCACAGCTTTGAAGATGGCTAGCATGGAGTTGTTGCACATTCAGGGTCGGTAGGCGATTCTTTCCCCATTGTAGAAAATAAGTATCACAAGTCAGTTGAGGAAAGGGGGTCCACGGAGGATGAGAGTAACACTTTATCTGTTGCCTATTGTGGAGAGGGACATACCAGTACTGTGATATTTCAAGGAGCCGTAGGCCAGCTGGTCGGATTTTACTTGGTTTATTTCTATAGAGATTAACTAGTGGTTGATTAAAAAGGTATGGCTGAATAGGATGTAAAGAGCAAGTCTGTATTTTGACTGCGTATTTAAGTAACAGCATTTTTCTGCGGAGATGCAGAGGGGGCTCATGAGCTTCAATGTATAGACTATGAGTTGGAGATGTCCCATAAGCACCAATTGCAATCCGCAGTGCATTATGTTGAATAGGATCCAGCCAGCGTAGTACACTCCTTCGGGCAGAATCATAAACTGGAGCACCATAGTCTAAACGGGATCTGATCAAGGCTCTATATAAGAGCAGCAAAGTTGTACGGTCTGCTCTCCAAGAATGGGCAGATAAAGCTCTTAGCATGTTGATCTTTTTGAGACAGGCAGTACGTAATAATTTAACATGCTCAAAGAAGTTCAGCTTACTGTCCAGGATTAGTCCCAAGAATCTGATATTGCTGGCAATCGGAATGGTGATATTTGATATCCGAAGTTCAGGATCCGTATGCAGTTTGCGTTGATTGCAAAAGTGGATCGCAACTGTTTTCTGTTGGGAAAGACGATATCCATTGAGCTCAGCCCACCTTTGTACTTTATTGAGAGACATCTGCAATTGCCTTTCAACAGATCTCATATTCTGTGAATGGCAAGAAAGAGAGAGATCGTCAGCGTAAAGGTACGCCTCTACAGTATTTGGGAGTTCTTTTGTGATAGAATCAATTCGGAGGGCAAACAGGGTTACACTCAAAACTGACCCTTGTGGTACTCCTTCTTGCAAGAATGTAGTAGAAAGGGAATTTTGATATCGCACCTGGAAAGAGGAAGTTCCTAATAAATATAGGCAGGTTGCCAAGGAGGAAGCTGCTCTTGAGGAAGTTCCTAATAAATATAGGCAGGTTGCCACGGAGACCATGATTATGCAGGTCACAGAGAATTCCATAACGCCAGGTTGTATCGAATGCCTTCTCTATATCTATGGAGACCATAACTAGGTGTTCGTTTTTAACAAAGGCATTGCGAATTTCGGATTCAGCCTTGATCATCAGATCAAAGGAGGACCTGTTTTGGCGAAAGCCATGCTGACTATTACTTAGTAATGTTCGCTTTCAATGATCCAAGTGAGTCGACTGTGGATCATTTTTTCAAGAATTTTACCGAGGCAACTGGATAGAGATATTGGCCTGTAACTATTAGGATTGCAGGGGTCTTTTCCAGGTTTCAAAAAGGCCAGAACTATAGCATGGTGCCAAGAAGTGGGATAAACATTTCCCAGAAGATTCAGTTAAAGAAGGCTAGTAGCATTTGTAAGTTTTTCTCATCAAGGTGCTGTAACATAACATAATATATCCCATCTGGCCCAGTGGCACTGTTGCATGTTGTTCTGATGGCTTGCATAAGTTCACTGTATTGGAGCGGCTGGTTATATGGAAGTAGCAGTGAAGTTCGAAAGTTGATGTGTCTCTATTCTGTGGTGGTCTTAGTTTTCTGAAATTCCGGCGTGTAAGTGGAAGCAGCTGAGACGTGAGCAAAAGTTTTGCCTAAAGCATTTGCTATATCCAGAGGAGCAGAGACGTCTAGGCCATTGCAGGAGAGAATTGGGGAAAGGAACAGTTGGAAACTTCCCAGAAAGCTGCCTAATTTTCTTCCATATTAATCATGGGTTCATGTTTCTATTGACAGTTGATGCAAACCGAGTCCAAGAATCTTTCTTGGCTTGTCTTTGAATGCGACGAGCTTTAGCCTTTAGTTTCTTGTATTTAATAAGATTAACTGTAGTTGGAGTTCGACGAAATAAATTCCATGCTTTATTTTGTTCTTTCTTCGCTTTTGTGCATTCCTCATTCCACCAACAGTTGAAATGGTGTCGAGACTTGGAATTTGATATTGGAATTGAGCTTTTAGCTGCAAATAAAAGGCAGGAAGTGATACAGCATTAGTAGAGGCATTTGATGCAAGAAAGCAAGCTTATGCAGCATCAGCCAAAAAAAAAAAAAAACAAAAAAAAACCACTTCCACTTCACCCCTCTGTTCGCTCGAAATACCTGTCCAGCTGAGCCTTAAACTTGTTTAGGCTATCAACTTCCACGACCAGGGATGGAAGTCTGTTCCACCAACCAACCACCCGCTGGCTAAAGGCAAATTTCCGCACATCTATCCTACATCTGTCTTTCCTCAATTTGAATTTATGCCCTCTCAGGTGATTATTCTGAGCGAGAGGAAGAATCCCATCAGCATTGAGCATGCTCAAACCATTCAAGGCTTTATACACCTCTATCAGATCACCTCGCTGGTGCCTAGTCTCCAGACACTGTAATTTGCAAAACTTAAGCCTTTCTTCGTAAGAGCACCCCTTTGTTCCATTCACTAATCTTGTTGCCCTTCTCTGTACTCGTTCCAGCAGCTCTACATACTTCTTGAAATGAGGCCTCCAGACCTGTATACAGTACTCTAGGTGTGGCCTGACCATTGCCTTATACAATGGAATAATCACCTCCTTATCCCTGCTAGAAAAATTCCTATATATATCACTGACAATACACCATGAGCTACTCTTGCAGCCCGTCTGCACTGCTCAGAGAACTTCATATCTGCCTGCACAACCACCCCCAGGTCCCTTTCATTCTCTACCACTGTCAGTGTAGTACTACAGAGTTGATACGTTGCTCTGGGGTTGCTGTTTCCCATGTGTAGTACTTTACATTTGTCAATGTTAAACTTCATTTGCCACCTCTCAGCCCATCTGTTCAACCTTTCCAGATCCTGTTGCACCAGCATAGTGTCAGCAGTGTCCTTGACAACCCTGCCTACCTTTGTATCGTCTGGGATGCAGTTGTATAATTTTTTTGTCCAGTGTGATTGCTGACTGAAATTTGTCCCAATTAGCTTTAGAGAATTTCCATTTTCTGCAGGGTTCATCTAATGGTGGTTGTGTATTCATCAGATTACAAACAATTGGAAAATGATCACTGCCCGTGGGATTATCCAGAGCGGACCATTGCATGATTGAAAACAGTATCGGGGAGCAAATCGATAGGTCAATGGCAGAAGTCTGTCCATTAGGTAACTGTATATGGGTGTGCGAACCACTGTTAAGAAGAGTGAGGTTTTGTTTTTCCAGTAAAGTTTCGATCAGTCGGCCGCGTCTGTCTAATTTAGATGATCCCCATAAAGGGTGGTGGCCATTGAAATCCCCTAACAGACAGATAGGGGAGGGTAGCTGTAATAAAAGTTCCTTAAGATCATTATAAGAGTAAGAATGATTTGGTGGGAGATAAACTGAGACTAGAGTTAAAGCAGTCTGAGTAATCAGACGCACAGCGACAGCTTCGATTTGGGTTTGGAGAGTAATTTGCCTAGCTGGAATCCTTGTGTTAATTAAAATAGCTACACCACCACGAGCAGAATTGGATGTATTCCGATCTAATCGATAGATTGAGTAGTTTTTTATGGAAATGGAAATTTGCAGAGTTAAATAGGTTTCTTGCAGGCAGAAACCAACTGGAGAGTGGCGGTTAATTAAGTAATGAACGTCGTCAATGTTGCCGCGAAAACCTCTGCAATTCCATTGCAAGATGTTAGGCATTATTTGAATTTAGAAGAAGAAGCTGTACCTGACGTGGCTGTCTTATGGCGTTCTGGCTTTGATTTGTCTCTTTTTGGAAATGTAGGGCGACCTGTGTCCATATCTTCTTCTTCTACAAATATTTCCAGAATCGGATCTTCCTGTTTGGATGAATACTCTGGATGCATTGATGTGTCCTGAATAATCTTTTTTGAAGATGAACTAGGATTATTTGAAATAGTAGCAATCACTGGTGGAGGAGGAGATTTTACTGGAATCTTAAGAGGCGTATTACTTGCTTGGTCTGAGTGCTTCACGGTATTGGACTCGTGCTGAGAGAGGACAGCTCAAGCCCAGTCGGAGATTGATGTTATGTGGAATGGTAACTTCAGTTTGCGTGGCTATTGTCTGATATTTTTTTGCGATACTGGCATAGGTACGGTTATGTGTATTGGGTGCAATTAATTTTCTTGCTTCCTGATAACTAACTTTATTTTCAACTTTATATTTCACAATTTTTTTCTCTGTTTTCCATCTCTCACATGTCTCAGAATAGGCCGGATGGTTGCCTTTGCAGTTGGGACAGATCATTTCTTTCACCGAACAATCACTTTGAATGTGATCGGAAGATCCACAGTTGGGACAAACTGGGTTGCTTCTGCATGTCGTTTGAGAGTGGCCATACTTTTGGCATTTGTAACATCTCAATGGATTGGGTATGAAAGGACGAGTGTGGCAAAGAAGATATCCTGCTTTTACTGATGAGGGCAGATTTGGACTGTTAAATGTGAGAATGATATTTCTGGTAAGTATGAGTATATTGTCTCTTTTCACCATAATTCTTTTTACAGCGATTACATTTTGTTCATGAAGCTCTTCCTTAATTTCTTCCTCCGTCACATTCATCAGGTCCCAACTAGATATTACACCCTTTGATGTATTTAGGATTGCATGTGGAGTTACGTTAACTGGAATACCAGCAAAATTTGTAATTTTTAGTAGTTTTTCAGAATGCCTGTGGTTTAGAGTTTCAACAAGTAAGTCCCCTGATTGCAGTCTCTTAACAGTCTTGGGAGACCCTGCAATACTTTCCAGATTTTTTTGGATTAGAAAAGGGGATAGCTTACTGAGAGGCTGTTCTGATAGTGAGTGCATTATTAAAAATGCTGGTAAGTCTGTCACCGAGAGATTGATTTTCAACCTCTTTGCTTTTGATGAATCATGTTAATGTCCGGTATCTGGCCGATAGCTTGTCGACTCTATGGATGGAAACATATTTTTTTCCATGTTGGCTCCTCTTAGCCCTGGCAGATGGACTTTTCTGCCAAGGTTACCGGCCCCGCCACGGGGAGGCAGGAGCAGTGCCTGGTGTGACCAGGCGAAGTTAGTAGGAGTTAGTCTATTAAATATGAAAAAAAGAAAGGTTACTTTCCTTTCTTGCTCTCGATCAGTACTTTTCAAAAAAAGAGCTGCTATTAAATAAAAGGATTTATTAAGGAGAAGAACATAAAAGAGAACTAAAATTCACCTTTTGAGAATAGCAGTGAAAGCACAGTGAAATCGCTCAGTCGCAATCGCTTGGCACCCGGGGCCGGTATGTAAAGCCTAGTAGCCTCCAATATATGTTCTTTGATTGCTTCCCATTTTGGATTTGCTGTTGGTAACACCATCAGTTGGTCCCACTGTATAGAATTTAAATACTGTCTCAGACCATCGTAGTCGCCTTTACGAAAGCAATAACCCTTCCTTTTACCTCTAATGGTAGTTACCTCTTTGAGTAAATCCCACTTCAGCACACTGTGATCACTGCCACCTAGTGGTTCCTTTATCTACAGATTCTTAATGCATGAAGAATCACTACTGATAATCAAATCAAGATTATTACTCCCTCTAGTTGCCTCCCGAACATGCTGATATACAAAACAATATCCAATAAATCCACAAAAGCCTTGCTAGTATGTGTGAGTGACCAACCCACAAATTCCGGTCACTATCTGGGAAATTAAAATCCCCCATTATAAGACTCTCTGATTTACTGGCCCACTTGATTTCCCTGTACAGTTTCTTATTATACTCAGAGTCATTAGACCTATAGCACACTCCTACTCTCAATTTTCATCTCCCAATGTTTACGTCACACCAAACTGACTCGACACTGCAATGTCCAGCGATGTCGACTGGCTTCACTTCCTTGGATTTTATGTGTTTCTTAACTAATAGCATAACCCCTCCTCCCTTCCTATCCTGTCTATATTTTCTGAACACACTGTACTCCCCAAATTCCAGTTCTGCATTCCTTATATCTGTGTGACACCATCTCTGATATCCCAACAATATCCGCCTTGATGCTTTGAGCAATACCTCAAATTCATCAAATTTATTTACCAGACTCCTAGCATTGGTGTACACGCAAGTATACATGCACCTGTTCCTATTCTTAGCTACCCTAACACAACCCATGTGTTTACTTGTACTGCAATGACTCCCAGCAGTCTGAAATATCCTGCATCTTGTTTTCCAGGCTTCTGCTCATTCCAATAGAAGCAGTGCAAGAATCACTTTCACCTCTGCCAGTGAAATATCTTGTTATGACCCAGAATTTGTTAAAACTTACATGAAAGTAAGTTTACTTTATAGATTTTAGGGTGCTCAACACAGAAATAGTGCTTAAAATGGCAGATTAGCTCTTGTTTTCAAAAAAAGTAGTTTTTTATATTTATACAAGGTACACTGAAAGGATACAATTCATGGAATACCTGGTTCCTGGGCAATTCAACGCTATCACTCCTCTCGCTAGTGTACAAACCCACCATTTGGCAGGCATATAGGTACACTGCATTCACGTAGATGGTAATTTGATGTCAGTATGGATAAATATCATGAGTTAACCTACTCTTGAAAGAGGGATGATAGTGGGTGCCCGATGGGGTGCTGGATCACTTTATCACACAGGTGGTACAGAAATTGCACTATCCCCTTTCAACAGTATCAAGAGAGTATCGGGAATACACCATTTCTCTGGAGGCCTCATTTTAAGAAGGATGTAGAGCTCTTGGAACGAGTACAGAGAAGAGCAACAAGATTAGTATTGATAATTAATGGATGCTGCTCTTCATGGACTAATGTTATTAGTGTAGTCCCACAGGGTTCGGTGTTGGGTCCTTTGTTGTTTTGTATATTTATCAATGATATTGATGAAGGTATATCAGGCTTAGTGTCCAAGTTTGCAGATGACACAAAGGTTGGCAGGGTTGTTAATGACAATAATGGCAGTGTGCTACTGCAACAGGATCTAGATAATTTGAGCAGATGGGCTGAGACGTGGCAACTGAAGTTTAACCTTGACAAATGTAAAGTACTGCATATGGGTAGAATTAACCCCAGAGAAACGTACCAACTGTGTGGTACTACACTTAAGGTGGTAGAAAATGAAAAAGACCTGGGAGTAATAGTGCAATCAGATAGGAAGTTTTCTGAGCAATGCAGACAGGCTGCCAGGGCAGGTCATGGGGTTTTGTCAATGATATATAGGAATTTTGCTAGCAGGGAAAAGGAGGTGATTGTCCCTCTGTATAAGGCAATGGTCAGGCCACGCCTTGAGTTATACGTACAGGTCTGGAGGCCTCATTTTAGGAAGGATGTAGATTTGCTTGAGCATGTACAGAGAAGGGCAACAAGATTGGTGAGTGGAACGAAGGGATCCTCTTACCAAGAGAGGCTTAAGTTCTGCAAATTGCAGTGGCTGGAGATTAGGCACGCAGTTGTTGTTGTTTGGTTTTTAGGAGCATTAGCAACTAAGGCCATATTGCTCTGGGAATATGCGGTGGTCATTCCCTTGACCTTTCCGCATCTGGTGGTGACGGACTCGAACCCCGGTCTAATCAAGAAGCATGTGCTACGCACTGCTGCTCCTTCCCACCTGGCTATGGAGGTGCCAAGACTAGGCACCTGCACAGTGATCTGATTGAGATGTATAAGGCCTTGAATGGATTGAGCACGCTGAATTCTGATGGGATCCTTCCACTTGTTCAGATTAAGAACCTAAGGGGGCATAAATTCAAATTAAGAAAAGACAGATGTAGAATAGATGTGCGGAAATTTGCCTTTAGGCAACGGGTGGTTAATTGCTGGAACAAAATTCCATCTGTCATTGTGGAAGTTGATTCGTTAAATAAATTTAAGGAGGAACTGGACAGGCATTTGGAGGGAATGATGTGATTTTTTTTTTTGGCTGATGCTGCATAAGCTCATACACTTGCTTTCTTGCATCACATGCCACTACTACTACTATTAATGAATGGAACAAAGGGTTGCTCTTACGAAGAAAGGCCTAAGTTTTGCAAATTACAGTGTCTGGAGACTAGGCACCTGCGAGGTGATCTGATTGAGGTGTATAAAGCCTTGAATGGTTTGAGCATGCTCAATGCTGATGGGATTCTTCCTCTTGCTCAAAATAATCGCCTGAGAGGGCATAAATTCAAATTGAGGAAAGACAGTTGTAGGATAGATGTGCGGAAGTTTGCCTTTAGCCAGCGGGTGGTTGATTGCTGGAACAAAATTCCATCTGTCGTTGTAGAAGTTGATAGCTTAAATAAATTCAAGGCAGAACTTGACAAACATTTGGAGCGAGTGGATGGGTAAAATAAAGGGTTTTTTTTTTTTTTTTTTGGCTGATGCTATATAAGCTTGCTTTCTTGCATCAAATGCCTCTACTAATGGCATCATATGCCATTAGTATGATGCAATAATATGCCTCTACTAATGCCTTTCTTTTGGCAACAATCCATTTAAATTAAGGTTCTCAATGACTGCATGATGCTTGATTCTCTCAATAGTCACCATCTTCATTTACCTTCCTTGCTTAACTGGACTACTCTGTTAAGGTGAATACAGTTACAAATCTGAAATTTTCTGTGAACCTACAAGAAGAGTCACAAGCATAGATTGGCAATATTGTCATTCATGAAAATCTTTGTAATCCATATTGGGCTAAAAACTTTTAGCTCCCCTTCCTCATACACATATGTACATTACATAATGTATGTTAATCTGTATTTACTGTTCAGACTAGGATGAAAGCTTACCAAAGTATGACTCTGGAAATATCTGTGCTATGGAAGTATTAACTTAACCTTCTCTACTTCTGAACTCTTTTCTTTTTTCCTTTATCCCACCTGTGCTATCCAAATATGTCAAATTCAAATAAAAAAAAAAAATCTCCAAATATTGTAGAACCATAAGGAAATTTCTGATGATACCAAACTTGGAATTCTTTTTAGACTTATAACTAGCAGAGTTTCATCCATTTGCTATAAAATATAAATAAATAAGACCTAACTTGTAAATTCTTAGTAAATTATATTCCAATGGTAATAGATTTGCTGGGCTTGGTGTATTAAGTTCCAATAATAGTTGAAGGAGAAATGAT
Organism: Mastigoproctus giganteus; assembly: GCF_048544385.1. Classification (NCBI taxonomy): domain Eukaryota; kingdom Metazoa; phylum Arthropoda; class Arachnida; order Uropygi; family Thelyphonidae; genus Mastigoproctus; species Mastigoproctus giganteus. The sequence goes on from NC_143580.1 coordinate 21,133,320, forward strand.
AAAAAAATTAGTTAAGATAAACTAATTTTTGTTTTTAAATACATTGTCATAATTTCTGGTAGTACTTCATATACTGTGCGAAAAGAAAAAAGCATTTCATATAACTTTAAAAACTGAACCAATATTTAAGTGACTTACTTCATATGCAACTGGAAGAAGAATATTATGGAATATAGCCAAGTAATCAGCACTTCCCAATCCTGTCTGGAATATAAATATTAATTTTCTGAGATATCAAAATTACATTTTTGCAAATATCATTATCATTTATTATTATTATTTATCATTCATCATTATTATTTATTTTCTCAATAAGGAAAAACGAAGTTTGAGAGCTTTATAGCCCTTAAACTTTATTAGTCTATGATACTATACACCTTTTGGTATCTTTTATATTGTGCAAATAAGTCAAAACTAGTTAGCTATCATATATATTCACCCACCAAGGAGAGGCCATGTAGCCTTGAAACAGTTCTGCCTGAGTGCTGGCACTAACTGAAAGTAACAGTAAATTTCTGTATAAGAGCCAGGCAACTCAGAAAGGATTCACAACATGAGATATTGTATAATGATGCCTTATTCACAAACTTTGATTTGCTTCAAATGCAGCCATGTTACAATGGTGAATATATACAACTACATTACTGTTTGAATTTTTCTGTGGCTTGAGACTTTATAATCCTTAAACTTTATTAGACAGTGGATTAAAAAAGAATCTTTCAACAGTTATTTTATTCACATAACATCTTAAGAATTTACTGGATATATGTTTTATACATAAACATGCGATATGATTACTCTTCCTGTTTATTCCATTTTTTATATATAAGCCATAGCACAGCTGTTCTTCACAAACCCATCATTACATTAACAAATGACACTGATGCCTAAGTCAATTCTTAGACTCTGGAATATGTAAACAGCAGCTATGGAGTACTGAAAGTAAATGAGTTGCTTGGATGATTTGACTCTGTTGAATCATTAGAGAAAAGTCAGCATTTAGCACAGAAACAGAGGTTGCCAGTGGGAAATTTAATGGAATCTCTGATTTGAGTCATCAATGATCTGACTCAAGCAATGAATGTCCAAGAAATAAGGGATGTCAAGAGCAAGCACAGACCCTAAGGCAAACAATCTCATTGGGTCAGCCCACTCTCCATAAATGTCAGGACTAGAGCATTCAGCCACCCGAAGTCCAGCAAGGCTGTTTGTAGCAAACTGATACACTGTTCATTTTTAGTAAACTGATATGAATGATTAAATGATTTGGTGTGGTGGGGGGGAATGGTGATGCATTTCAGTTTAGGTATTAAGTAAATAGTATTAGCATTGGTAATATGATGCAAGGAAGCAAATCTCATATGATGCAAGCCAAAAAAAAAAAAATTAATTTTCCCATTCCTTGCAATAATTTATCCAAAACTCTAAACATATTCAAACCACCCACCTCCACAACATCAGGTGGAAGTTTATTCCAACACCTAATTACTCTTTGATTGAATGCAAATTTCCATGACTATTCTGCAACTAACCTTCACTAAATATAAATTTATGCACCAAGGTTATCACCATTTAGTGTACTTAACACTTTTAAAAGCCTTATACACTTCCATTAGTGTCAACCATGCAGATGTCTAGTTTCCAGAGAATGCAATTTACAGAACCTCAGTCTTTTTTGGTAAGAATATCCTTTTGTGCCTCTAACTAATCTTGTAGCTCTTCTGTGCACTCTTTACAACAGATCTAGGTCTTTTCTGAAATGAAGTTTACAAACATGTACGTAGTATTCCAGGTGGACCTAACCATTGCCTTATACAATGGGATAATCACCTCATTGTTGCTTCTGGAAAAAATTCCTGTATACCATTGACAGAACTAGTAGGGCTTGTTATCAGCTTGTTTGCACTGCTCCGATGATTTCGCTGGACTGTACAATTACCTCTAGATATTTTTCATAACATTCTATTTTGGTGGTTATTACCACCAAAGTGGAATGCTATTCTAGGATTACTGCTACCCAATGCAGTATCTTGCATTTATCACTGTTAATCCTCAACTGACATTTTCCTGTCATCTACTTAGTTTATCTAAATCATCTTGAAGCATCATACCTCAATTATTGTCATTAACAGTTGTCCCACTTCTGTACCATCAGCAAACTCAGAAATCAGCTTGAAATACCAACATCAATATCAGTTAGGGATTCAACACTGACTCTTATGATACGTCACTCATCACACTGATCCCCAAAAGGTAGTGGCCACTCTTTGTTGCCTACCACTTAAAAAATCTAAGTAGATTATGTCAAAATCATTCCTCACATCCAGTTCCCTTGTGATACACTCATAATAGCAAATCAGATTGGTGAGGCATGATCTCCGTTTAACCAACCCATGCTATGATTAAATGGCTCCACTGCTATTAAGATTATTTTGTATTACTTCTTTAACTACTGATTCTATTATTTTCTATAGCACAGAGGCTAAACTTACAGGTTTGCAGTTATCCACTTTACCCTTTGAACTACCCTTTTGAATAGGAGATACAGTTTCACATTTCCAATCTGCAGGTACTTTTCCTGGATTAAGGATGCTCTCATTATTATCGTTAAAGATTTAACTACCTCTTTTGCAGCTTCTTTTAATATAATTGGATAGATTTCATCAACCCCAGGAGCTTTGTTCACTTTTAGCTGCAGCAATTCTCTACCACCTTACTTTCTGTAATTATAAATCATTCAACTCCCAGATGGTATAAGACATATTTCTGCTAACTCCATCTGTAAAAACTTCATATGTGATGTCAAGGCAAAATATTTATTTGGTTTATTAGCAATCTGTATAGGATTACCTGCAGTTATAACATTCGCATCCAGCAAACCAATGTGATTCATCCCTTTCCTTATAGTGCAAAGAATTACTCCCTGCTTTGCTTCACATTCTTAGCCAAAGACTTCTCATAATCTTCCCTGGCCTGCATAACTCCCCTTTTACTTATTGTAGAACACCATTCTCTGACAAGTTATAATCATCCCATGCATTTTTCTTCTCTGTCGCTAAACCCATCACTTCTTTGACAATCTATTTTGGTCAAAATCCTGAACAATATTTCTCAACTGGTATAAATGCTTAGTGACCTCTATGATTCTCTTTCTGACACCTTCCTTAGTATCTACATTTTTTAATATCAGTTGGTATCTGAAGAGTTTATAAAATGTCCGAGCTCATTATAATCACATTTTAAACACAAAATCCCTTCCCTTTACCTATGAGAGTAGTTATTTCTTTTACTTCAGATTCTTAATAGATGATGAATCACTACTGATAACCATAACAAGAATCCTGCATTCCCTTGTTGATAACATTCTGGTGTAGAAAGCAGTCACCAGCAAATAGAGAAATATTTTGCTTCTGAGTGAGCTGCCAACTCATAACTTCCAATATATAACTGGAAAGTTAAAATACTCCATGTTAAGGTATTCTAATTTGATGCTCAAATCAATGTACAGGCGTTTGTTATACCCATTAAAGTCATTTGGCCCATAGCAGATTCCAACTCTCATTTTTGTTTTCCCATTGTTTATATCACACCAGAGTAACTCACTATTATAATGGCAACCAGCGACTACTGGCTGTACTCTTTCAGAGTATATGCTTCTTAACCAAAAGCATTCTCCCCCTCCATCCCTTTCTGTCATGCGTGTTCTTTCTGTGTGCATTATCATATTTGAATTCTGCATTTCCAATAGAGCAATACCACGTTTCTGTTATATGTCAGTATTTGATGCCTTAACCAATTTGTAAAATTTATTGCTACAACCCTAGCATTAGCAGATAAGAAAAAAAATTTGTGAATGTTTGTGTTTTAGCAACTCTTACATAGCCTATGTAATTGCAGTCCCATGTGGACCACACCCAGCAGGTGGGGTCCACATGGGACTTCTGCTTTTCAGACTACTGGATATCAAAATAGAAGCAATGCAAGAGTCAATTCTACTTCTTCTTATGGCTGTCATTAAATTATTAACTGTGTATTCCCCCAGAACTAACAGTTTTCTGAACCACTTAATACTGCCTCAAGTTGACAACATAGCCAGTGATATGTTGCAAAATAACAGGTATATTAGTGACTCCCTCAGCACCTGTAGTAGCCAGCACAAAATTTGCGGGATAATGCTGCATAATTGAGAAAAATTGAACCAACCAATCAAAAACAAAGGATGTTATCATTATTTATTCCTGGAAGAAGTGACTATTTCCATTACTGAAATTGCAATAATGAATTTCTAATATTTAATATAGTAAAAATATATGGCTTGGCTAATATATGTAAGTGAAGACACTTGGAATATTTGGGTTACATATCTGTTTTTTCGGCCAGCAGATGCAGTGAATATTGCAATAGGTTTAGTATAAGGTTGCCATTTTTCTCCATTCAAACCTGGGGACAAAATTAGCTTCAACAAATAACATTCTTTATTTGCAGGGACAGAATTAAATAATATATTAGTATTAGTAATGGCCACATGGTGCAAGGAAGCCTATGGCTTAAGCTGCACCAGCCAAAAAAATAAAAAAAATAATAAATAATAATAAAAAAATAATTAACAATAATAATAAAATAACAAAAAATAAAAAAATAATAAGAATAAAATAATAATTAATAAATAAGAGAAAAGGAAATGGACAATCTAAGCATTTTCCAGCTGACCTTTGAATTTCCCCAAACTGTCAGCCTCTACCACCCATGTAGGTAACTTATTCCAGTAATTTATAACTTGCTGGCTAAAATAAAACTTCCTGCAATCCAGTCTAAACATCTCCCACTGTAACTTGAAATTATGGCCTCTAGTTCTAGAATCATTTATAACTGTGAAAATTTTGTCCTCATTCATTTTGTTTATGCCTCTCAGAGCCTTAAACACCTCAATCAAGTCTCCTCTAAAATGCCTAGTTTCCAAGCTTTGCAACCCACATATTCGACGTCTTTCCTCATGGACGCCCTTTTGCCAATCTCACCAAGCGAGTTACCCATCTCTGGACCCTTTCAAGCAGCACAATGTCTTTCTTTAGGTGAAGTCTCCATACCTGAACACAGTAATTCCAAGTGTGGTCTAACAGAAGCCTTATACAATGGTATTATGACGTCCTTATCTCTACTAGCAATTGTTCGATACATAATTGATAGGACACCACTGGCCGTCCTTGCAACCTGTCTACAATGTTCATAGAACTTAAGGTCTGACCATATTGTAACACCCAGTCCCTTTACTACCAGCTTTAGTTCAACTCCACCAAGTGTATAAGTTATTTTGAGGTTACTGTTCCCCAGGTGCAATACCTTACATTTTGCTGGATTAAAGCATAGCTGCCATTTTTCTGACCATCCCTGAAGTCTATCTAGGTCATTCTGAAGAAGCTCTGCTTGGCAGCGATCATTAATTACTCTACCAATCTTTACATCATCTGCAAATTTAGACATCACGCCCTCTATCCCTTCATCAATGCCATTTATGAAAATCAAAAACAACAGTGGTCCTAATACTGATCCTCGGGGAACCACACTTCTTACATCAACCCAATCTGAGAAATAACCATTTATCACAACGATCTGCCTCCTACCCTGAAGCCATCCAGCTATCCATTTAAGGACTTTCCCTGTGATTTCAACCTGTTCCGGTTTATAAAGTAACCGCTCATGTGGACAGAGTCAAATGCTTTGCTGAAATCCAAATAAACAATGTCAAAATTATCCCCAAAGTCCAGCTCTTGAGTGACCCTGTCAAAATAGCTAACCAGATTAGTTAAACATGATTTTCCCCTTAAAAAACCATGCTGAATATCCTTCAAAATTCCATTTCTATCTAAATGATCTTGAATTCCAACTCTGATAATTGTCTCCATGATTTTCCCTACTACTGGAGTTAGACTAATCGGCCAGTAATTTCCCACTTCACTTTAGAACCACCCTTATGCATTGGGGATACATTGGCACTTTTCCAATCCAACGGAATCACTCCCCACTGCTCAACTTTTCTACATCCAGCTGCAGTAGTACTCTGCCATTACTGTCATTAACAACTCAGCTAACCTTAGTATCATCTGCAAACTTGGATATTAAGCCGGATATATCTTCATCAATATCATTGATAAATATACAAAACAACAGTGGGCCCAACACAGAAACATGAGGAGCTCCACTAATAACATTAGTCCACGAAGAGCAGCATCCATTAATTACCACTCCCTGTCTTCTCCCACACAACCACCCTTTTATCCATTGTAGCAACTTGCCCTTAATACCATACTGCTCCAATTTGTACAGTACTCTTCCATGCGCAACAGTGTCAAAAGCTTTCCTGAAGTCCAAGTATATAATATCAAAATCATTTTTTGCATCTAGTTCCTTTGTAACCACATAATAGTATCCAATAAAATTTATCAGACAAGACTTTACCTTAACAAACCCATGCTGTGTCTGAATTATTACTGCAGTCTTGTCTAGATGATCCTACAATGCTTCTTTAACCAGTGACACCATTATTTTCCCTGGAACAGAAGTTAAACTAACTGGTCAGTAATTACCTGTGTCACTCTTAGATCTCCCCTTTGTGAATTGGAGATACATTTGCAGATCTCCAGTCCGTGGGGACTTCCCCTGAGTCCAAATATGCTCTCATAATTATGGCTAAGGGCTTGCTAACTTCCTTTGCTGCCTCCTTTCATATAACTGGATAGATTCCATCCACCCCAGGTGCCGTTCTTATGTTTAACTTCAACAATTTCTCCTCCACTTTGCTCTCAGTTATTATAAAGTCATTAAGTAGCCTGTTACAGTTTTATAAACTTCTGGCATTTTCCTCTCTTAATAACTCCTCATGTGTGAATGTAGATGCAAAAACTCATTCAGTTTGTTAGCTATCTGACCAGGATCATCAACAGTCGAACCATCCATATCAAGGGGATCAATCTGATTTATCCCCTTCCTTCTAGAGTTTATATAATTAAAGTCCTTGCTGTTTTTCTTAGCATCCATTGCCAAAGATTTCTCATAATCTGCCTTTGCTTACCTAACCTCCTTTGTGACTTGATTACAGACTAGCTTATATCTACCATGGACTTCTCTATAGCCCGATAAATTATATATGCATCCCATGCATTTTTCTTCTCTGCCACGAGTCTCATTAGTTCAAATGACATCTATTTAGGCCTAAACCTTGAAAAGTATTTCTTAACTGGTATGAAAAGCCTAGTAGCTTCCACGATTAATTCCTTGAATGCTTCCCACGTACAATTTGCTGTTGGTAACATCATCTGTTGATCCCACTATATAGAATTTTAAAACTGTCTGAGACCTGCAGTCACCTTTCTGAAAGCAAAAACCCTTTACGCCTGATGGTAGTAATATTCTAAAATAAATCCCACATCAGTACACTGTGATCACTGCCACCCAGTGGTTCCTTTATCTCCAAATTCTTAATGCAACTCTCTCTGGTCACCTCTCGAACATGTTGCTATAGAAAACAATCATCCAATAAATCCACACAAGTCTTGCTAATGTGTGAGTGACCAACCCACAAGTTCCAGTCAAATATCGGGGAAGTTAAAATCCCCCCATTATAAGAGATTCTGATTTACTGACCCACTATTTTTTTATACAACTGTTCATTGTACTCATAATAGTCATTAGGTCTATAACATACGTCTACCCTCATTTTTGCTTTCCCAGTGCTTATGTTACACCAAACTGACTCAACATTGCACTGTCCATCTACGTCAACTGAATGCACTTTGGAAGATTTTGTGTTCTTAACAAACAAACATAACCCTCCTCCCTTCCTATACTGTCTATCCTTTCTATACACATTGCACCCCCAAATTCCTATTCTGCACTGCTTATATCTGTGTGACACCACACGGATATAAGCAGGCTCTGATATCCCAACAATATCCGCCTTTGGTGTCTTGACCAGCTCTTCAAATTCATCAAATTTATTTCCTATACTCCTAGCATTGGTGTACATGCAAGTACAGTAAACCCCCGCTATTCGCGGTATCTGTATTCGCGGTTTCGCATATTCGCGGTCGCTGATTTAATATAAAATGAAACCTAAAAAAAATGTGAATTTAAAGTGCCGTGAACATTTTCCGCCATAAAAAACATGGACGTGGCTAAAATTACCTTTCGCAGTCAAAACAGCGTTCAGTAGGTGGGGGGAGAGGGGTGACAAAATCGCGAGCGTGGATGTTTCTCGCTAATCTTTGTTTAGTATGTGTTATGCGCTTGTCATGGAAGGTTTCGTCATTTGCTTTTAATTTATATGCTTATAAACTGAATAAATTCATCAATTTATAAATTTATAAGCTTACAAAAGTGATAAATCTACCATTTTGCAGTGTAAAACAGAGTTTTTTGAGTATGTTAATGGAAGAAAGTGACTTTATTGTGGCAAAGTTCTTTCTAACCCATACAAAAATATGGCTACGAATAACAAGGGAAATGTGAAAAGATCAAAGAAGGTGATAACATTAGTGAATAAAATTTCTAATGGTGAAAGTGTCTCCTCAGTGGCAAAACATTATAAAATCAATGAGTCAACGGTACGATCAATCAAGAAATCGGAAGAAAAAATCCGCCGTAGTGTCCGTGAAAACGCGCTAATTGGTTCAAAAATTTGTTTTGTAACTCGTGATGTTATATTAGAAAAAATGGAAAAGGCTTAAAATCTGTGGATAGAAGACCGAACTCAAAATAAAATTCCATTAAGTTCACTCATCATTCGTGAAAAGGCAAAACTCCTTTATCAACACTTTAGCGAAACTGGTGATAGCACTGGTGGGATAAGTTTTTTAGCTAGCAAAGACGCTGGTTTCAAAGATTTGTTTGAAATTTCTAATAAATATTACATTTAATATTAAATTGTTTCTTATTTTCATTTCGATGCCATATGCTTGCATTTCACTATGTGCTGTCTATGTACATAGTCATATTATGATGGTACATATAATACATACATAGACAAAATTTTAGACTAGTTTTTCTTATATATTTCATACTTTGGAACAGAACCCCTTTATTACTATGGGAGCTATAACTCAGTATTCGCGTTTTCGGTATTCGCGGCATTTCTCAGGAACGTAACCCCCGCGAATAGCGGGGGTTTGCTGTATACATGCACCTGTTCATAATCTTAGTTACCTTAATACAGCCCATGTATTTATTTGTTCCATGATGACTCCCACCAATTCCTGAAACTCCCAGCACCCTGCCCTCCAGGCCATTGCTCATTCTAATAGAAGGAGGGCAAGTGTCTAATTTCTTGACACTCTCTGCATCTAGCACACAGAGGCATCCTAATTGGCTGGATTATGTCCTGTTCCAGAAAGATCTGCAAACACTTCACAAATCGCACATTTTTTTAGGCCATGATGCATTGGAGAATCCAATACACTCTAGATACTTTCAAACGGGGATAGCGCAATTTCTGTACCACCTCAGCGATAGAGTGACCAATGTGTCTGGCACCCACTATCATCCCTCTTTCAAATTAGGTTAACTCACAACGTTTATCCATACTGACATCGAATTACCATCTACGTGAATGCAGTGTACCTATATACTTGCCAAGTGGTGGGTTCATCCACTAGTGAGAGGGGTGACAGAGTCACATTGCCCAGGTATCCCATGAATTCTATCCTTTCAGTGTGTACAAAGTATCATACATGTCACAAAGTGAGCCAAGGATACTACAAACAGTTCTACAGTAATTGTGCGATGGTGCATGGAGAAAATAAAAAAAAAAAGGCTGGAAAAGTGGAAAAGCTTTGGGGAATTGGTACTTGCATCATGACAATGCACTGGCACACTTGTTGTTTTTCTAACTTCCCTTTATCCAAATAATAGTTGCAATTTCTAGTTTCTTGCCAAAACTATTGGATGCAATTTCTGTCCATGCATATTTCCACCTCTGTTGTATCATGACATTTCTATTGCATCTTTGTCTGAAGATAAAGACAACTGATTAGCATCTTACTCCTGCTCTTAACTCTTGCACTGATGATGATGTAGGTAAATACATTCTTATCATACCAAGTTCATTCCATTCAATGGTCCCCACCTACTGGCAGAAAGAGGTTAGAAGAATTCTGAATAATCTTGATACCACAAAGTTCTGATGGAATTTCTCCAGTTATCCTTAAAACCTGTTAATTCTTTTTTGTTTCTCTTTTTGCACTTTCTAATTCCAAAACAATGGAGAAATCTATCAAATGTCAACTCAAACTATCCAAAAATGTTCCATAAAATTTAACTTTGTTAATAACTGCCAACATAGGTTCTGTCAGTCCACTAGTGATATCTTGGTCTTTATTACTTATTTTTTATTAGACTACACAGAAAAGTTTGGAAAAACTCAAGAAGTTGCATTCTATGGGCTTATGTTTGGCTTAAGTTCTAAGCAAATTTCCATCTTATGGTCTGCCTTTTGACTTTTCCAAATGGAAAGCCAGTTTCCTCTTTCACTGCTCACTGTATTAACTTCTCAACAGATGCCTGGAATTCTCTAAAGGGTCTATTTTTTTTAACTATTAACCTCTTGTATATTAATGACCTCCCATTGGCTTGAAGTCCTATCCACAGTTCTCCTAATGACAGTAACCTACATTCTACCTTCTAGTTTGATAAACCCTCTGCTGAAACAGATACAACCTCTTGAATATCCACCTCTGTTTAAATGCCGATGATCACTCCATAATTTTCAGTGGGCGAAAGAAACCCTAGTTAACTTCAATCCTTCTAAAATGCTTACCTCTCAAAAAAAAAAAAAAAAAATCAGATGTTTCCATGTTCATCTTCAACAACACTCTGATTTCCAGGCAAGATCACATCTTTACTGGAGATAACTCTTACTTTTATCCTGTCGTATCCCTTCCTGGATAAGGTAGGATAAAAGTGAGGGTCAGAAACTGTTTAGAAAGAAGAAAAAAAAGTCTTTCCCTCTTAAACAGCTCCTAATCTGTAGAAATCTCTCTCTTTTAAACTCTTTTTTTAGAGTCTATCCAAAAACAGGGTGGTCAGTTTAATTAATGATCCATCCTTCCACTACTTATCACACAGAGGTTCAGTTTCTGCTGCATGCCTTTTCTATAGATATTTCCAGGGACATACTTCCACCATTCTTCCAAACCAGTCAAAACATGTTCATTTAATAGTCAACATCCATTCACAGTTTAACTCCAAACTCACTGAACAAACTTTTCATCATTTATCCTCTCAAATTCTGTCCTTTGGAACAATCAGCCATCTTATTTATATACCAAGCAAATGTAACTACAGAATCAAGTCCAAAATCAACAAGTATCTACTATCTTAGGTAAACGATAACCTGTTATGTTTGGGGTCATCAAGGGGGAGGAGAAAATAAAAGTCTCGAAATGTAATGTAATACTCCCTAACTTGATAAATCCAAATTTAATATGAAATCTAAATTTTGTACCACAATTAAAACATGAAATTCAACATCACACATGTGATGTTGAATTTCAATGATGATGAATGACAATATATATATCAACTGTATCATACAACTTACTTTTTTTTCATAAAAATAATACAGAAAATGAACAACCTAGTTAAAATTAATTTTTTCACAGAAAATGTGTGACATTAAGTATTATGCACTCTAATTTAAACATTAACTAATTACCATTGGTAATCCAGCTGATTTTGAGGCATTATATATCTAATTTTACAAATCTTACTATCTGAACAGCATGAGTTAAAATATTAATATAATGTAATAGAATGAACTTTAAGAGGCAATTATATAGCTATAAGTCCAGATAAAAATTCTTTTAACTATGTATTCCATACCTCATTTAAAGGTACATTAATGTTATAACCAGTGCCTTTTCCTTCTCCAACATAATCATAATTTGATTCACGGAGTTCAGGCCAAAAGTCTCCATGTTCATACCGATGTATAGAAAAATATAAAACCCTAGTAAAATATACACATAACATTAAAAATTGAGAAAAATGCAATACTAATTACGAAATTTAATTGAATTATATTTCATTATATTTGAAATATACAACTTTTCATAGGGTATGTGGGGGGGGGATAAAAATAATAAAAGTGATAAACCAACTGACATTTTATTTTAAAAAATCTGGGATTCTAGTAGTGTTTTAAGATAAATCAGGATAACCTAGTAAATTTAGAACTACATCTGAAATTCTTGAAAAAAGTAGTAAAATAATATAAAGCTGTTTGCCTACACTATGTATTATTCATTCATTAAAACCGATTCACTCAAAATTCAAAATGAAATATTGTTCATTAACTAGATAGTATGAATCAGAGCTGAAATACTCAATGTTCTACATTGATAACAATATTAGTAAATTAATAAGAGGAGTTTACCTCAATATAGTACGTGGAACACTTCCGTATGATACCCTCCAGAAATTAAAACGGAAAAAACGAAAAAATCGACAACTTACCGGTACATTAAAGTAAAATATAAATAATTAAAGTAAAATATAAATAATTAAATAATCAATTTAACACAATTCAAAACAATTAAAATTCAAATTAACGCAATTAAAAGAATCTAACGAAAATATTCAAAACGATTTTCCTTCCTGAAGCTGACAATGCTTTTCGACCGACTGTCGTGATCACAGGAATGAAAATTACCGAATCCCGCTAAACCTGCAACTTAAATAGTGATTATGTGTCTTCGCGCATGCAGGTCCACGCATCGGAGATCAAATATGGCCGCCGAACATTAACAGAATTCTCGTGTAATTTAATTTCAACGGTTTCTGCAATTAATAGTCGCGTATAATTACGTTGAACGTTAAGTATTTTGGCCTCGTTAAATAAAAAAGTATGTTTTTCGTTAATGGCATGAAAGGCTAATTCTGACGCTGCTGAACGAGAAGCACGAACTGAGGCTTCGTGTTGATTTACACGGATATTAAGAGAAAACCGCGTCGAACCCTGATAAGACGAGTCGCAATCACCACAAGAAATGTTGTATACTAGATCATTAATTTGTGTTGCGAACGCCGAAAGAACCGAGCGATTGTTCAGTATAGTGTGTAACTTCCGTATAGGCCTAGCTATAATTTTAAATTCGGTATCTTTAAAGAATCTGTTAAGCTGTTTGTGCCACTGTTCAACATATGGGACAGAAATAAAGTATTTTTTGATATTACTATTGTTGATTGGTGCAGTATTTTGTATCTTATCCTTAGCTTGTACCCTAATTCGATTTATTGTGTTAATGGGATAACCCCTGTTCAAGAATCTGCTAGTTAATATTTGTATTTCTGAGTCTAAAGCAGAATCCGTCGTTGAATATTTATAGGCATTTAGAAATTGATTAAAGATAATCGATCTTTTGTAGGTGAACGGGTGGTAGCTATTATAATGTAGAAGCATACCGGTGTTTGTGGGTTTTCGATAGATGCTAAATTGTATTTTGTTCGAGTCCCGGGTAAGCGTGAAATTTAGAAAGTTTAATGACTTAGTATCCGTATCTTCCCTTTCCAATGTAAATTTGAGTCTAGAATGAATATTATTGAACGAATGTAAAATGTCTTGGATTGTACTACTATCGGTAATAACTAGAACATCGTCTAAATACCTCCCATAGTATGTGATACGGGGACGAAAAGGTGTCAAATGTATCTGCTCAATCGTTGAGAGATAGATCTCTGACATTAAGCCACTCAGGCTCAAACCCATTGGTAATCCAAAAATTTGTTTGTACACCTTGTCTCGAAAGGTGATGTAGTTAGCCTCAACTAATAGTTTAATTAAGTGAAAAATCTCCTTTATAGGCAGTTTCGTATAATTAATCGGTGTCGAGTTTTTATTTAACATATCCCAAATAATATCTAATGTGTATTCAACGTTTACATTCGTATATAATGAGGTAACATCTAATGAGAATAAATTGTCATTGTCGCCGAGTCTACAGCCTTTAAGATTATTAAATAATGTATCGTAATTCTTAATCCCAAATTGTATAACCTGTCTAAAAGGTTTTATAATGTTATATACATGTGTGGCTAAGGCTGAAAATGCCGAGTTCCTGTAGGAAACAATAGGTCGAATCGGAAATCCAGGCTTGTGTAATTTTACCTGACCAAAAAGTGCAGGAATATTGTATGTTCTGGACTTCAATTCCTTCAACTGAACCATAGTAATGTAGTCGTTTTTACGATATGTGGTTAACGTTTTATTGTATTGATTTACCAAATTGGTAAACAGAGTTGGGTCCACTTCACAATAAGTGGAGGTATCAGATACAACTGAATCTAACTTATTAATATAATCATGTTTATCTAGTATTACCACTGTATCTCCTTTATCTGCCCTCTGTATAATAATGTCCTTATTTTCTCGAAGTTCTCGTAAAGCTGAACTGTCATGTGTATTCAATTTAGGAAGTCGCGTTTCTTTTATGTTATTCACTACTTGGTTAACTTGTTGAATAAATACATCTTTTTGTGGAACACTACGAAGTCCAAATTCAATATCAATTACGCATTGTTTTTTTGGCAGCTTTCGAGGTGGTAAATTATAATTTAATCCTTTGGATAAAAGTGAAATCTGGTCCTGCGATAGTGTACACGAGGAAAGATTTGTAACCTGTTGATATGTCGGTTCATTGGATACTGGGTGAGGGGGTGTTCGTGAACTAGCCGACATATTCTGTGGTAGTGCGTTATGTGTCTGTGGGGGGGATGTCACCCAACTCGTGTGAACTTGGTCGCAAGCTCGCGACAATGTGTTAGAATTCGCATGAACGTGTCTTGAACTATTCGATAATGTTTGCAACTTATTAACGTGTCTGTTTTTTATTTCTGAGGCTTGTGCTTCCCGTCGTGAATCTATGGAGGTCTTCAATACAGACCAATCGTTCAGATGTAGATAATTTTTTAATTTATCGCGAAGCTTCCTAACCTGGGAAAGGTATTTTTGTTTATCCGAATATCGAGATTTTAAGGCAAGCTTAACAATATTACGTGATGTCGCCAGTGATAGTTGTTTTATGCCTGAAATTTTGATTTAAATTCAAATGTTAAATAAAAACTCGACACCGATTAATTATACGAAACTGCCTATAAAGGAGATTTTTCACTTAATTAAACTATTAGTTGAGGCTAACTACATCACCTTTCGAGACAAGGTGTACAAACAAATTTTTGGATTACCAATGGGTTTGAGCCTGAGTGGCTTAATGTCAGAGATCTATCTCTCAACGATTGAGCAGATACATTTGACACCTTTTCGTCCCCGTATCACATACTATGGGAGGTATTTAGACGATGTTCTAGTTATTACCGATAGTAGTACAATCCAAGACATTTTACATTCGTTCAATAATATTCATTCTAGACTCAAATTTACATTGGAAAGGGAAGATACGGATACTAAGTCATTAAACTTTCTAAATTTCACGCTTACCCGGGACTCGAACAAAATACAATTTAGCATCTATCGAAAACCCACAAACACCGGTATGCTTCTACATTATAATAGCTACCACCCGTTCACCTACAAAAGATCGATTATCTTTAATCAATTTCTAAATGCCTATAAATATTCAACGACGGATTCTGCTTTAGACTCAGAAATACAAATATTAACTAGCAGATTCTTGAACAGGGGTTATCCCATTAACACAATAAATCGAATTAGGGTACAAGCTAAGGATAAGATACAAAATACTGCACCAATCAACAATAGTAATATCAAAAAATACTTTATTTCTGTCCCATATGTTGAACAGTGGCACAAACAGCTTAACAGATTCTTTAAAGATACCGAATTTAAAATTATAGCTAGGCCTATACGGAAGTTACACACTATACTGAACAATCGCTCGGTTCTTTCGGCGTTCGCAACACAAATTAATGATCTAGTATACAACATTTCTTGTGGTGATTGCGACTCGTCTTATCAGGGTTCGACGCGGTTTTCTCTTAATATCCGTGTAAATCAACACGAAGCCTCAGTTCGTGCTTCTCGTTCAGCAGCGTCAGAATTAGCCTTTCATGCCATTAACGAAAAACATACTTTTTTATTTAACGAGGCCAAAATACTTAACGTTCAACGTAATTATACGCGACTATTAATTGCAGAAACCGTTGAAATTAAATTACACGAGAATTCTGTTAATGTTCGGCGGCCATATTTGATCTCCGATGCGTGGACCTGCATGCGCGAAGACACATAATCACTATTTAAGTTGCAGGTTTAGCGGGATTCGGTAATTTTCATTCCTGTGATCACGACAGTCGGTCGAAAAGCATTGTCAGCTTCAGGAAGGAAAATCGTTTTGAATATTTTCGTTAGATTCTTTTAATTGCGTTAATTTGAATTTTAATTGTTTTGAATTGATTTTGAATTGTGTTAAATTGATTATTTAATTATTTATATTTTACTTTAATTATTTATATTTTACTTTAATGTACCGGTAAGTTGTCGATTTTTTCGTTTTTTCCGTTTTAATTTCTGGAGGGTATCATACGGAAGTGTTCCACGTACTATATTGAGGTAAACTCCTCTTATTAATTTACTAATTGTTCATTAACATAATTCTCATATTAACAATGTTGATCTGATTGTACTTAAATTTCAGGGAGGTTCAAAATTCTAAATAGTGTTACATATATCCTATTCAAAGAAAATTTATCATTTCTATAAGTATTAAGTGCAACATGAAAGAACTAGAGAAAGTGACACTATTTCAATATTTAATAACTGTTATTTACAAATCATCAAGGGTACAAGGGCAGTTTCAAAAGTAATGAACATCATATTGCTTTTGGAAGTGAATTAGTAGTAGTAGTAATAATGGCAAATGATGCAAGAAAGCAAGCTTATATAGCATCAGCAAAAAAAAAAAAAAAACCTACAGTTCACCTATCCATATCCTCCAAGAATTTGTCTAGTTCTTCCTTGAATTTATTCAACCTATCCACTTCCACAACACATGGAAGCCTGTTTGTTATTTGGTTTTTAGGAGCATTAGCAACTAAGGCCATATTGCTCCGGGATATGCGGTGGTCATTCCCTGACCTTTCTGCATCCTCCGTATTTGGTGGCGACGGGCTCAAACCCCGATCTAATCAAGAAGCGTGTGCTACGCACTGCTGCTCCTTCCCACCTGGCTACGGAGGCGCCGTGCTGGAAGCCTGTTCCAACAACCAATCACCCACTGGCTGAAGGCAAATTTCCAACATCTATCCTGCAACCATCCTTCCTCAACTTGAATTTATGCCTCCTCATTTGAAATCTAGGGGCATAAATTCAAGTAGTCTATCCATATCTGACAGCTTCCTCCACACACATGTAGTGACTATTTGGGAGTAATTTGCTTCTTTTTTAAGATGAACTAGATGTTCTCTCTACTTTATAAAGGTGTTGAAAACCTCCAGGTTGTTGTTTATGTACAGTAACCAAACTATATATCATCTAGGGAGTATAGGCAAGGTGGGTTTCAGTCTCTTATATAAATATATATACACCGTGCTGCCACTTTATTAGATACGCCCCTGCTGTGCACACAAATGGTTTGTCCCACAACGTTGCAAGTCACATGACCACAGTTATGGATATAAATGCAGCAGAACAACCTTTCTAGTATCAGTTAAGTGTACAAACCGTAGCAAGAATGGGGACAGGAGTGATCTAACGGACTCGAACGTGGCATGGTAGTAGGTGCAAGACGTGCTGGACAAAGCATCTCTGAAACGGCAGTTCTCCTGAACTTTTCACACACCACGGTTTCAAGGGTGTATTGAGAATGGTGCAATGAACAGAAAACCCTCTCAACGGCACTCCTCTGGAAGAAAATCACTTGCTGATGAGAGAAGTCAGAGGAGGATGGCTAGAATTGGTCAAGAAAACAGACGAGCCACAATGTCGCACATCATGTCAGAATACAACCTTGGTGTGCAGAACAAAATATCGTTAACAGACCACTAGTCACACTTTGTCGTGAATGGGCTACAACAGCCGACGGCCACATCGTGTACCTTTGTTATCAATGAAGAACAAGAGAGCACACCTCCTGTGGGCACAGCAACACCAGCACTGGACTATCGAGGATTGGAAAACAGTTGCTTGGTCTGATGAGTCGAAGTTCCTGGTGCATCACGTTGATGGAAGGCTCAGAATTTGGCAAAAACAACAAGAATCCATGGACCCATCATGTCTGACGACTACTATGCAAGATGATGGGAGCAGAATTATGGTGTGGGGAATGTTTTCTTGGCACTCATTGGGTCCATTGATACCCATAGATTCATATCTGAATGCCACATCGTACCTAAACATTGTTGCTGACCAAGTGCATCAGTTCATGTTGACAGTTTATCCTCAGTCAGATGGTTACTTCCAGCAGGATAATGCACCAGTGCACAAAGCCCAAATCACTATGGAATGGTTCTAGGAACACAACAATTACTTTTCTTTGTTGCAGTGGCCCGCTCAGTCCACGGATCTCAATCCTATTGAACATCTTTGGGATGAGCTGGAAAGGGCTGTTCGCTGCAGGCCTGCACCTCTGCCGAATCCCAAGGAACTGCGTGATACACTCATGTCTGTATGGTACTCCATTTTTGCACAACGTTTTCAGCATCTTGTACAATCCATGCCTAGACGAATTCAGGCTGTTTTGAAGGCTAAAGGAGGCTCAAAACACTACTAGGTGGGTGTACCTAATAAAGTGGCAGCACAATGTGTGTGTGTGTGTATATATATATATATATATATATATATATATATATAGTTGTTTGCCATGTCCAAAGAATAAAAATATAGGTGGATAAATCACTACTTTTCATGGATGTACACCTTTGCAGAGAAAAACAGTTGCAATATTTGTATATACAAAGGGTACTAGGAAAGTTTTGCAATACAGCTTTGTTTATTTAATTTTTTCAAAGTAATTTCCTCTACATTCAATACACCTCTCCATCCTCCGAAACCAATCTTTAAACCAGTTCTGCCAAGTTTCACTAGGGAGTAAAGCACACTCGTTGTCCCAAGCCCGTAGAAGGTCCTCATCACTGGAAAACCGCCTCCCTTTTAGCTTCATTTTCACATGCGGGAACAGTGCAAAGTCGCAGGGAGCTAGGTCTGAACTGTAGGGAGGGTGCTCGAGAAGTTTCAGTCCTGTCGTGGTCAAATATTCGGTGCAGGCTTTGGCGCGGTGAGCATTATCGTGATGGAGGTACCAGGTGTCCATTCTTGACTTTGGCCGCAGGTTCTTCATAGATCCAATGACTTTAGGCAGGCATTGTTCAGTATACCACTTAGCTGTGACTGTCTTCTGCGTGTCCAAAACGACACGTTCCACAATTCCACTCGATTTGAAAAATACAGCTATCATTTTCTTCTTTACAGATCGGGATTTTCTGACAATTACGGGTGTGTCGTCATCATCAAAGACCCAAACTTTGTTTTGAGCCTTGGTCGGCAGATCGTAATAGTACAGCCAAGTCTCGTCACCTGTCACGATGTTGTTCACATACCGAGATTGTCCCTTATCAAACTTTTTTGACATCTCCCGGCACCAAGTCACACGTCGTATCATCTGCTCTTCAGTCAGTTGATGCGGCACCCAGAGAGAACAAAGTTTCTTCACGTGCAAATGATCTTGCAGAATCGAACGAATTGCTGGTGCATTTAGGCCCAAAGTATCCTCTATCTGTTGGTAGGTCACTCGCCTGTTTTCGTCAAGCATTTTCCTTACAGCAGTAACGTTTTCCTCCGTAACTGACGTTCGTGGCCTTCCCGGTCTCTCAGAATCCTCCAGAGTGAAATTTCCCCTTTGGAATTCTCTATACCACCTGAATATCGTTGTACGATGTGGACAATCATCATCTAGTGCAAGAGTCATTTCTTCTAAGCACTGGTCTATGGTTAAACCACGCACGAAATTATACCGCAAAACTGTCCTTATCTCATTTCGTGACCACGATGCCATCGCAAGCACTTTACACTCTCACTACTAATGAATAACTGAGCCCATCGACTTGGCGCGGCGGCTACTATGCACATATGAACATGTCTCAACATGCAGCAACAAGCAGCTTCCTGTGATTCATTGTTGCGTCATATTGCAAAACTTTCCTAGTACCCTTTGTATACTATATGAACAAAAATCTTTGACATCCCTATAGAAATATTATGCATGGAGCCAGAAGTACCCTCCCCACATGTATGGACATAGGCAACAGCTCAGACATACCAATAAAAATCATGTGGATCTTCTTATGCAGCAGCAGCATGTAAAAAGCCAGCATAGATCATGAATTGAATCTTTTTTGTCTATGCAACTGCAACTCATCTGAATCTTCTGAAGTCTACTGTGGCAGATGCCATTCAAAGATGGAAAGTTGTAAGTATACATCAACCAAAAACATAGGTCTGAATGGTCTGAAACTGATGGAATGTGTTTGAAAAAATTATAAAGTGCAAATATCGAAGCTTTACTGTATTTCATTAAATACTTGAAATAAAAAGCACTTCACCAATAAACTACCTGCTAGCTGAAGGAAAATTTTCACACAATCTATCCTGCAACCATCCTTCCTCAATCTGAATTTATACTCCTCATGTGTGTAGTCTGAGAAAGAGGAAGAATGCCATCAGCATTGAGCTTATTCAATCTATTCAAACTTAAACACCTCAATTAGGTTACTTTACAGATGCCCAGTCTTCAGCCATGGCAATTTTCATAACTAAAGCCTTACTTGGTAAGAGCACCCTTTCGTTCGCCTCACCAATCTCACTGCTCTACTTTTCACCCATTCTACACCCTTTCTAAAATGAGGACTCAAGACCTGCATGCAGTACTCAAGGTATGGCCTAAAAATTGTCTTATACAATGGGATAATCGCCTCTGTTTTGTTAATGATATACAGGATTTTGTGCTGCTGACAAAATTCCTGTATAACATTAACAAAACCCCATGAGCCATCCTGGCAGCCTGTCTACACTGCACA
This sequence comes from Mastigoproctus giganteus, assembly GCF_048544385.1. Lineage (NCBI taxonomy): Eukaryota > Metazoa > Arthropoda > Arachnida > Uropygi > Thelyphonidae > Mastigoproctus > Mastigoproctus giganteus. The sequence continues at coordinate 21,154,356 of NC_143580.1, forward strand.
GAAAACTTCATATCTAACTGCACAATTACCCCCAAAGTCTTTTTCATTTTCTATCACCCCAAGTTTAGTACCACACAGTTAGTACTTCTGGAATTACTGCTACCCATATGCAGTACCTTGCATCTGTCAATGTTAAACTTCAAATGCCATTTCTCAGCACGTGTGCCTAATTTTTCTTGATCTTTTTGCAGTAGCTTACCCTGATTACTGTCATTAATCACCCTTCCAACATGTATCATCAAAAAATTAAGACATCATGCCTGATATACCAACGTCAATATCATTAATAAATATAGAAAATGGCGATTAAATTCACTATGAACTCTGGGGAATAACATCAGTCCAAGAGCAGTGTCCATTGATAACCACACTCTGTCTTCAATTACTCAAGTATCTTTTCATCCATAGCAATCTGAGTATATGATGTAAAAATTATATTTTTTTTCATTCAAATCATTACTGCATCAAAGAATCCAACCAAATTGGTCACACAAGATCACCCTTAAATGCATGCTGTAACTGTAGTATAACTATATTCCTGTCTAGACAGACAGGATTACTTCTTTAAACAGAGATTCCATTATTTGATCTAGACCAGCAGTTAAGCTAACAGGTCTGTAATTACAAGTAGTAGTAGTAGTGACATGTGATGCAATAAAACAAGTGCATGAGCTTATGCAGCATCAGCCAAAAAAAAAAAAAAAAAAAAAAAAAATTACAAAACAATTCCCTTTAAATGTTTGACAAGTTCCTCCTTAAATTTATTTAACCTATCAACTTCCACAACAGATGGAAGTTGGTTCCAGCAATTAACCACCCGCTGGCTAAAGGCAAATTTCCGCACATCTATACTACATCTGTCCTTCCTCAATTTCAATTTATGCCCCCTTGGGTTCATAATCTGAACAAGTAGAAGAATCCCATCAGAATTCAGCGTGCTCAACCCATTCAAGGCCTTATACACCTCAATCAGATCACCTCGCAGGTGCCTAGTCTCCAGCCGCTGCAATTTGCAGAACATAAGCCTCTCTTGGTAAGAGGATCCTTTCATTCCCCTCACCAATCTTGTTGTCCTTCTCTGTACACACTCGAGCAAATCTACATCCTTCCTAAAATGAGGCCTCCAGACCTGTATGCAGTGCTCAAGGCATGGCCTGACCATTGCCTTATACAGAGGGACAATCACCTCCTTTTCCCTGCTAGCAAAATTCCTGTACATCATTGACAAAACCCCATTACATGCCCTGGCAGCCTGTCTGCATTGCTCAGAAAACTTCATATCTGACTGCAAAATTACTCCCAGGTCTTTTTCATTTTCTACCACCTTAAGTGTAGTACCACACAGTTGGTACGTTTTTCTGGGGTTACTTCTACCCATATGCAGTACTTTGCATTTTTCAATGTTAAACTTCAGTTGCCGCTTCTCAGCCCATCTGCCCAAATTTTCTAGATCCTGTTGCAGTAGCACACTGCCATTACTGTCATTAACAACCCTGCCATCCTTTGTATCATCTGCAATCATCAACACTAAGCCTGATATACCTTCATCAATATCATTGATAAATATACAAAACAACAGTGGACCCAACACCGAACCCTGTGGGACTCCACTAATAACATTAGTCCACGAAGAGCAGCACACATTGAATACCACCCTCTGTCTTCTCCCACTTAACCATCCTTTTATCCATTGTAGCAACTTACCTTAATACCATTCTGCTCCAATTTTTACAGTAGTCTTCCATGCCCAACAGTGTCGAAAACTTTCCTGAAATCCAAGTATATGATATCAACACTGTTTTTTGCATCCAGTTCCTTTGTAACCAACATCATAATAACCAATCAAATTTGTGAGACAAGACTTTGACTTTACAAACCCATGATCATCATCATCAGCCATTTTCAATCCACTGCAGGATGAAGGCCTCTCCAGCAACTTTCCAGTTCCTTCTGTTTTGAGCACTGGCCATCCATTTACTACTCAAAAACTCATGAATTTCATCTATCCATCTCCGCCTTTGTCTTCCAGGTTTTCTTCTAGCTCCTCTTGGGTACCATTCTGTTATTTTCTTAGTCCATCTGTCATCATGTCTTCGAGCTATGTGTCCTGCCCAAGACCATTTTAGTTCTTTAGTTTTGATAAGAATGTCCTTTACTTGAGTTTGCTGCCTAATCCATGTGTTTCTCTTCTTATCTAACAGTCTGATTCCCAATATAATTCGTTCCATTCTTCGCTGTGTAGCTCTTAGCTTCTCTTCCATTCCTTTGGTGAGTGCCCAAGTTTCACTTCCATAAGTCATGGTGGGGAGTATACATTGATTCATTATTTTACGTTTCAGACAAACTGGGATATTGCTCTTCAGTATGTGACTATATTTCCTGAATGCTATCCATCCAAAATTTATTCTTCTCTTGACTTCCAGCCATTTATCATTATTACAGCTAATAACTTGTCCCAGATAAGTATATGACTCCACCTTTTCAATTACTGCTCCTTCAATCATTATTTCCCTTTCCGTGGCATACTTGTTCATCATTACTTTTGTTTTAGCCATATTCATCTTTAGTCCAAAATCCTTACTAACTGTGCATAACTGGTTAAGATTTTCCTCTAATTCTTTGGGATCGTGGCTTATGACCACAATGTCATCTGCAAATCGTAAATGGTTTAGGTACTCTCCGTTCACATTGACTCCTTTCTGCGACCAGTCTAATCTTCTGAAAGCTTCCTCAAGGGCAGCAGTAAACAGCTTCGGAGATATTGTGTCTCCTTGTCGAACTCCTTTCTCAATTTTAAATTTGCTACTGTCTTTGTCTAGTCTAATAAAGGATGTAGCACTCTCATATATTTTCTTCAAAATCATAATATATGGAGTATCTATGCCTTGTCTTTCCAGTGCCTGAAACATTGCCTTATGCTGTATGGAGTCAAATGCCTTTTCATAATCCACAAATGCCAGGCATAATGGTGTTTTATATTCATTTGCTTTCTCCATTAGCTGTGATATTACGTGAAGGTGATCCATAGTTGAGAATCCTGTCCTAAAGCCAGCTTGCTCTTTCGGTTGATTCTCATCAAGTATTCTTTCTAATCTGTTAGTAATGACCCTTGTGAACAACTTGTAGATGTGGGATAACAAGCTAATTGGTCTATAATTTCCAATTTCTGATTTATCTCCTTTCTTATGCAGCAAAACTATAATAGCACTATTCCACTGCTTAGGCATCGCACCTTTTCTAATGCCCTTTGTGAAGAGCCTTGCCAGTTTTTGTGTTATGTCTCTTCCACCCAATTTTAACAACTCTACAGTAACTTCATCTTCCCCCGGGGCTTTCCGATTCTTCATTTTCTTCAATGCATGTTCTACCTCATCAGGAAGAATATCGGGTATGTCGTATGTGTTGCTACTTTGCAATCCATCTTCCCCACTGCTGGTATCATTCCCTCGCTCCTTGTATAATTCTCTATAGTAGTCTTCTGCTATTTGAATTATGCCTTCTCTGCTGTTTATAAGTACACCATCGCTATTCTTCAGTTTCAGTATCATTTGTCTTTCTGTATTACTGCTCATGGCTGCTGATTTAAATCCTTTGTTTTCCCTTAATGCTTATTCTACTTTTCTTGTGTTAAATATTCTTATGTCCTCTCTGAGTCTCTTTCTAATGGCTTTGCATAACTCAGTATACTCAATTTTCTCCCTGTCAGTGTTTTTCTTGCTCTTCATTTGTCGTCTTTGGTTCATCATGACAAGTGTTTCTTGACTAATTTTTTCTTCTTTGGATTTCTGTTTCCCTATAGGTTTCTTGGGCTTTATCACTTTCAAAAAGTTGTAATATTCCTCGTCGATATCTTGGTCCTCAGCAGTCTGCAGAAGCTCATACTTGTTCTTAAGTTCCAGTACATACTGCTTTTTCTCCTCTTCTGTTATCTCAAAGACCTTTGTATTATTTACTCGAGTCAGTTTTTTCCTTTCCTTTCCTACGTGTACATCTTACCATTCTGTGATCACTTCCCACATTTACCTTATTCAGGACGGTAACATCAGTCACAATATATCTTCTGTTAGTGAGGATGAAGTCGATTTCATTAGTTGTTAATCCATTTGGACTCTTCCATGTCCACTTTCTGTTCACCCTTTTCTTGAAAAAAGTGTTCATTACTGACATTCCTTGAGATTCTGCAAATTCCACAAGTCTTTCACCTCTTTTATTTCTTTCACCAATTCCAAAATTTCCTATAGTTCCTCTTTCTGCACTGTTTTGCCTGTTTCCAACCTTAGCATTGAAGTCCCCCATAATAATGGTGTAGTGGGTTTTCTGCTCATCTAGAAGACTCTCAATTTCAGTGTACATATCTTCAACCTCTTCATCATCATGGCTCGATGTTGGTGCATAAATCATTATAATCTTTAGCTTGTACCTCTTAGAAATCTTGAGTATTAGTCTTGATACCCTTGGTGATGTACTTTTGAATTCCAAAATGTTGTTTTTAAAATCTTTATGGACCAGAAACCCAACTCCACCTTCACTCCTTTCACTGTTTCCATTGGTGTACAGCAGATTTCCACTTGATAAACTTATAAGTGATTCATTTCTTCTTCTTGTTTCAGCCAAACCGATGATATTCCAATTCACATTTTCTAATTCCTTTTCTAGCTCTAATATCCTGTCTTCACCGATGAGTGATCGTACGTTATAACAGGCCAAGTTCAATTTCCGTGCATGGCAGCCTGGTCGTACCCAGAGATTCTTAGCACCCTCTGCTTCCACTCTGATCCTCTCGCTGCCGTAAGAGGGAGAGTGAAAGCTGCTGGGGACTGAGGGCCATTTGTATTGTTGTGCTCTCATTGCTGGAGGGTTTGGTCTTTTCCTCTTCACGCTGACCAGGCGTCTTGAAGAGAACCACTCTACACGTTCGTTGCCACCTAAGTGACGTAACAGGGCTTACCATCGAGAAGGTGTGCATGAGTGGATTTTAGGGAGGCAGGCCAACCGGACTTCTCCTAAATCTTCTGTAATAGAGAGATATTGGATCCATCAGTGTTTTAGGCTAAGTGTCTGATAACACACAGGATACCTGTTCCCCTCTAAGCTCCAAACCCATGCTGTGTCTGAATTATTGCTGCAGTCTTGTCTAGATGATCCTGCAATGCAACTTTAACAAGAGACTCCATTATTTTACCATGAACAGAAGTTAAACTAACTAGTCTGTAATTACTTGTGTCACCCTTTGATCCCCCTTTGTGAATTGGGGATATATTTGCACATCTCCAGTCCGCGGGGACCTCCCCTAAGTCCAAGGATGCTCTCATAATTATGGCTAAGGGTTTGCTTACTTCCTTTGCCGCCTCCTTTAATACAATTGGATAGATCCCATTCACCCCAGGTGCCTTTCTTATGTTTAACTTTAACAATTTCTCCTCCACTTTGTTCTAAGTTATTACAAAATCATTAAGCACCCTGCTACAATTTGATAACCTTCTGCCATTTTCAAACCTTAATAACTCCTCATGTGTGAATGTAGATGCAAAATACTCATTCAGTTTGTTTGCTATCTGAGCAGGATCATCAACAGTCGAACCATCGATATCAAGTGGACCAATCAGATTTATCCTCTTCCTTTTAGAGTTTATATAAGTAAAGAAATCCTTGCTGTTTTTCTTGGCATCCTTTGCCAAAGATTTCTCGTAATTTGCCTTCGTCTGCCTGACCACCTCTGTGACTTGATTACAAACTAGCTTATATCTTCCATAGTCTTCTGTGTCGCCTGATAATTTATATGCGCCGAACGAGCTAGCTGGGTGGGTAAAGTGCCTGCCTGGCAACCCAAAGGTCGGAGGTTCGAATCCCGCCTCGGGATCAAAGTAGAAAACCTTGGGAGGTGCACTGCAGAAAATCTTGGGAGGTGCCACAGAAGCCGATTCGCCAACAACTACAAAAAAAAATTTATATGCGTCCCATACATTTTTCTTCTGTGTCACGAGTCTCTGAAACTTTTAGTAGCTTCCACGATTAATTCCTTGAATGCTTCCCACTTATTATTTGCTGTTGGTAACATCATCAGTTGATCCCACTGTAGCCACCTTTAAGGAAACAAAAACGCTTTCCTTTACCCCTGATGGCAATTATATCTTTAAGTAAATCCCATGTCAGTACACTGTGATCACTGCCACCTAGTAGTTCCTTTATCTGCAAATTCTTAATACAAGAATGATCACAGCTGATAACCAGATCAAGGATATTACCCTCTCTGGTTGCCTCTCGAACATGCTGCTGCAGAAAACAATCATCCATTACATCAGTGATCACTGCCACCTAGTGGTTCCTTTATCTGTAAATTCTTAATGCACGAAGAATCACTACTGATAATCAGATCAAGAGTATTACTCCCTCTAGTTGTTTCCCGAACATACTGCTGCAGAAAACAATCATCCAATAAATCCACAAGTCTTACTAGTGAGTGAGCGACCAACCCACAAGTTCCAGTCAATATCTGGGAAGTTAAAATCCCCCATTATAAGACATTCTGATTTACTAGCCCACTCTATTTCCCTGTACAATTGTTCAATGTACTCATTAGGCCTAGAACACACTCCTACTCTTATTTTTGCTTTCGCAGTGCTTATGTCACACCAAACTGCCTCAACAGTGCACTGTTCACCTATATCAACTGGATGCACTTCTTTTGATTTTATGTTTTTCTTAATTAACAGCATAATACCTCGTCCCTTCCTACCCTGTCTATCCTTTCTGTACATTGTACTCCCTAAATTCCAATTCTGCATTCCTAATACCTGTGTGACACCACATCTCTGATATCCCAACAATATCTGCCTTTGATGTCTTGACCAACACTTCAAATTCATCAAATTTATTTACTATACTTCTAGCATTGGTATACATGCACCTATTCTTATTTTTAGTTACCCTAACACATCCAATATACCCACCTGTGCCACAATGACTGCCATCAGACCCTAAAACCCCCAGAACCCCTCACTCCAGGCCGCTGCTTATTCTAATAGAAGTAGTGCAAGAATCACCTTCACCTGCAGCTACTTTTAACCTTTTAGTCTGTGAATCCCCCCCCCCCCGAAAGCTATCAGTTTTCCGACCCACCTAACACTGCCTCAACAGCATCAGCAAATATTCTTGCACCCTTTCTATTTAAGTGTATCCCATCCCAGTAGAAGCAGTCTCTCCTGTTAACAAGCACAGACCATGCTGAAAAAAATTCTACCCCTTGGGCCTTGGGCTCAAGGGGTAGAACATTCCCTCCAGGGCCTAACTGAAAAGTCACCCTTTCATCTCCCTTTGTGAATTGGAGCATACATTTGCACATCTCCTGTCCACAGAATCTCCCTAGAATCCAAAGATGCTCTCATAATTATGGTTAAGGGTTTGCTTACCTCTTTTCTTGAATCCCTTAATATAGTTGAATAGATTTCATTCACCCCGGGTGCCTTTTTATGTTTAGCTCTGACAATTTCTTTTCCACTTTCCTTTTAGTTATCATTTAGCTAGAGCTTCATACACTTCTGGCATCTCCTTCCCTAATGAATACCTCATGTGTAAATGTAGATGCAAAATACTTATTCAGTTTATCAGCAATCTGAGCAGGATCATGAAAACAGCCACCCACTGATATCAAGTGGGCTAATGTGATTCATTTCCTTTCTCCCAGTGTTTACATAAGTAAAGAAGTCTTTGCTGTTTTTCTTTGCATCCTTTGCCAGACTTCTCATTATCTGCCTTCAATTGCCTATCCTCCTTTGTAACTAAATTGAAGACTAGTTTATATCTACCATAGGCTTTTGCATCACCTGAAAATTTATATGCATTCCATGAATTTTTGTTCTCTGTAATGAGTCTCATTAGTTCATCTGACATCCCTTTAGGTCTAAGCCTTGAACAGTATTTCTTAGCTATTATGAAAAGCCTAGTAGCTTCTATAATTAATTCCCTGAATGCATCCCATTTAGAATTTGCTGTCGGCACAGAATTAAAAACTGTCTGAGACCATAGTCACCTTTACAAAAGCCCTTCCCTTTACCCTTGATGACAGTTACATCTTTAAGTATATCCCACATCAATACCCTGTGATTACTGCCACCTGGTGGTTCTTTTAATCTGCAGATTTTTAATGCATGAAGAGTCACTGCTGATAATAAGATCTAGAGTTTCCTCTTATTGGTTCTCTAATATGTTGATGTAGAAAACAGTCACCCAGTAAATCCACAAAATATCTGCTACTGTTGAGTGATCAACTCACAAGTTCCAGTTATTATCTGGAAATTTAAAATCCATTGTAAGACATTCTTATTTACTGGCCCATTCTGTTTGCATTGTACAGTGTTCATTATACTTATCAGTCATTAGGCCTGTAACACACTATGTCACATCAAACTGATTCAACATTGCACTGGCCACCCATATCAATTGGATGTACCTCCTTAGATTTTATACGATTCTTAGCTAAGAGCATAACCCCAATCCAATCCTATCTGTCTTTTCTGTACATACTGTATTCCCCATATTGAAATTCTGAATCCCTTATGTCTGAGCAACACCATATCTCCAAAATCCTTAAAAAGGTCTGCATTCAACCACTTAACCAGTACTTCAAATTAAACACATTTATTTTTTTAGTGGTTGCAACAGCAAGACATTGCATCTACAAAATGTATGGTAGTACTTAGGCTCTTCCAAGAATAAATAGATTCTCTTAATTTATAGATGTAGTGCTCTTTATTTCAACTACTTCGATCAAAGATAAATTGCGTAACCTGCTGTTTAAACATATCAGTTCATTAGTATAACTGGGCATACAAAACAAAATATTTTCTTCTTTTAAGAAAAATGAAAAATTTGCAAAAGTGGTAACTAGAATACATTTATATTAAGAATACTTATACATGTGATGACTGTTCAATAAAGAATGATCATAATTTTTTTTTAAAACACCTTTATTAATCATCCATATTTGATAGTCCTCAGATTTGTTTCTGACTTTCTAGGTCGAAATAATGAAGCCATGTCTCATCCGCCATTATTGCTTTCTGCAAAACCTCATCTTCAGTAACTATCTGTTGCAGCTACTGACAAATCTGCATGCAATTGATATTACCTGTTATATCAGAATCTTTTCTCATGATTTCAGAAGCAGTGTTTATGGTTTTTGTGGCAACAGCAGTGATTGGGAAGCCTTAATTTTGGAGGCTACTAGGCTTTTCATTCCAACTAAGAAATACTGTTCAAGGTTTAGGCCTAAATTGATGTCAGATGAATTAATGAGGCTCGTGGCAAAGAAGAAAAATGTATGGGATGTATATAAGTACCAGGTGATACAGAAGCCTATGGCAGGTATAAACTAATCTGTAATCAAGTCACAAAGGAGGTTAGGCAGGCGAAGGCAGACTACAAGAAATCTTTGGGAAAGGATGCAAAGAAAAAAAAACAGCAAAAAGTTCTTTACTTATGTAAACTCTAGAAGAAAAGGGATGAATCAGATTGGACCATTTAACATAGATGGGTTAACTATTGATGATCATGCTAAAGTAACTAATAAACTGAATGAGTATTTTGCATCTACATTCACACATGAGGAGTTATTCAATGAGGGGAGTGCCAAAAGTTTATCAAACGCTAACAGGGAGCTAAGTGATTTTGTAATAACTGAGAGCAAAGTGGAGGAGAAATTGTTGAAGTTAAACATAAGGAAGGCACCTGGGGTGGACGGGATCTATCCAGTTGTATTAAAGGAGGCAGCAAAGAAAGTAAGCAAACCCTTAGCCATAATTATGAGAGCTTCCTTGAACTCAGGAGAGGTCCCCATGGACTGGGGGTGTGCAAATGTATCACCAATTCACAAAGGGGGTTTAAAAGGTGACACAACTAACTAAAGACCTGTTAGTTTAACTTGTGTGTTCTGGGGAAAATAATGGAATCACTGGTTAAAGAAGGAGTGCAGGATCATCTAGACAAGACTGCAGTAATAGTTAAGACACAGTATGGGTTTGTTAAAGGGAGGTCTTCTCTGACCAATTTGATTGGATACTAAGATGTGGTCCCAAAGGAACTGAATGCCAAAAATAATTTTGATATCATATACTTGGATTTCAGGAAAGTTTTGATACTGTTGCACATGGAAGACTGCTGTACAAATTGGAGAGGTATGGCATTAAGGGTAAGTTGCTACAATGGATAAAGGGATGGTTGAGTGGGAGATGACAGAGTTGTAATCAATGGACACTGCTCTTTGTTGACAAATGTTATTAGTGAGGTTGCCCAAGGTTTGGTGTTGGGCCCATTGTTGTTTTGTATATTTATCAATGATATTGATGAAGGTATATCAGGTTTAATGTCCAAGTTTGCAGATTATACAAAGGTGTAAGGGTTGTTAACGACAGTAAAGACAGTATGCTACTCCAACTGGATCTAGATAAGTTGGGAAAATGGGCTGAGAAGTGGCAACTGAAGTTTAACATTGACAAATGCAAAGTACTGCATATGGGTAGCAATAACCGAACAGAAACGTACCAACTGTGTGGTAGTACACTCAGGGAAGTAGAAAGTGAAAAAGACCTGGGGTAATAGTGCAGTCAAATATGCACAGGGCTGCCAGGGCAGGTCATGAAGTCTTGTCAATGATATATAGGAATTTTTCTAGCAGGGACAGGGAGGTGATTATCCTGCTATACCAGGCAAGGCAAGGCAATGGTCAGGCCACACCTAGAGTACTGGACAGGTCTGGAGGCCTCATTTTAGGAAGGATGTAGAGTTGCTAGAACGAGTACAAAGAAGGGCAACTGTACTGGTAATTTAATTTTTGTATTAACTACAGGTCTGGAAAGGAGAAGGAAAAAAATCAAGAAGCTATTTAGCTATTGATGAAGAGGGAGATCCAAAGAGAAATGGTGGAAATATGCAGAAGGCTGGAGTTACAATGGAAAATGCTAATGCAGGAAGAGAATAAAGTTCTAGAGGCAGACTTAAGAATAGGTCAAGAATAAACTGCAAGCAAAAAAGTTTAATCAAAGTGTTCTTAAATATAGTTTTATTGAAAGAGCTTTAGTGTAGCTTTACTGAGCCTTCAAACTAAGAATATTTTTTAAACAATAAACATAAAAGACAAACTCACCGAGGATCCTCATAAAATGTATATTGTGAAGCCTGTCCATGGTGAATATCCCAGTCTACAATCATAATTCTGTAAGAGAAACACCATTATTCAATATTATATTCAGCACATAAAATTCTTTAAATTCTTGAACCCATATGTATTGATTAATATGCAAGTCTAATTACAGCAGGCCCCCGTTATAACGCGGTTCGCTATACGCTGATTCGCTATAACGCTGTTATTATATTATAACCCGTGTCTGACTATAACGCTGTCACAGATCACTATAACGCTCTTTTACAGATTACATTTTTGACATATTTAACGAAATCGTTTCATTTGATGGAGTCGATAGCTTGAAAATGAATAGCAAAACAGCATTAAAACGTTTCCCACGCCGACTTGAGAAATTTTCCCACGCTCAGTGAAATTTTCTCGCACGCTAATTTAATTTCAGTACAGTGGCTTGTTACGTAGTTCCTAGATCAACATTTTAAAAAATGACGAAGTATATTGCTTGTAATATTTGCGTTATATGCATTTATCCAAAGTCTAGTCATCACTCAGTACCGTATTAGACAACGTGCGAAACGGACAGTTTACTCGAACATTGTATCATAATTAATGCAACCAACGCAGTTACATTTTCGAAGAATGAAAAAAGAATGAAAAATCAACAACGTCTGAGCACAGTACGAAGACTATAAATGTAAGAAAAAGACTGAATTTGAAAATTAGACGTTTTGAAGCGAATCGATTCCGATCAACGACAAGCGGATGTGTGCCATAATTTAGGACTTCCAACTTTAACTGTAAGAACAATTATAAAAAAATAAAGAATTAATTTTTGCAGCGGGAAAGGTAGCTGTTCCACTGCAAGCAACTAGGACTAGGCCGGCTATTAGGATTGAAATGGAAAGACTTTAATTTTATTGAAGATAATGTCCAATGCAGAATTCAGTTAAGTTAAATATTGAGAGAGAGAGAGAGAGAGAGATCGAGATCGATCTGAAGAAAACTCGCCTAAAAAAAATGTGGAACCATTTAAAACTGGTAAGGGCTGGTAGAATAGATTTAGAATGCAGATCAAGGAGCCGAAACTTTCAAAAAAGAACTTGTTAAAATTATTGAAGAGGGGTATTATGTGTTATACTTCTCAACAAGTTTTTAACATAGATGAAGCAGGACTTTTGTGGAAACGAATGCCTAAAAGAAGTTTCATATTGAAAGAAGAAAAAACATGCCAAGTTTCAAAGCGGCGAAGGATCAGTTGACGTTATTGTTGGGTGGTAACGCTGCGGGCCATTTAAAATTAATACCCCTTTTAGTTTATTTGGAAGAGGGCCAAAGTTCAACTCAAAATCCACACATTTTTCATGATTAAATTCATCCATTAAATTAAATCAATTAAATTCATGATTTTAATTGGAATTTTAAGTTTACTTTTGATACGCAAGTAGTTACCACATAATTATACGTATGTAATGCAGAATATTTTATATGTGCAAATATTTGAATATTAAATATTTTGACCGACATTTGTGCATCTTTTCATTACCGTTTATTATTGATTAGGAAATATCCTATGGCACCGACCGCAGCTCACAAATACATATGTTACCTTATGGGAAAGCGGCGCTCGCTTAGCGCGGATTCACTTAGCGCTCTGTTTTTCCGGAACGAATGATCAGCGTTAAGCGGGGGTCACCTGTATATGGACGGATGTCTACATGTGGGAACTTTTATTTCCAAGTGATAAAAACAAGGCACTGGTTACCAACTTTATTTAAAAGTTAAAATACATATTACCAAAGCTTACAGTTAAGAAATATATGAAAAAAACTGTTGTTATGTGCAAAGTAAACAACAAAAAGCTCTTATGAAAATACTGTAAAATACATCAAACTTATATCATGTAACTCATATTGTTCATCATATGAATAACAATGCATATGAAATGAATGTTAACCTTTTTGTTTATACTCCAGGAAAATCACAAGATTAGAGGAGTTCACAAGATAGAAAGATTCAAGAAAATTACATTTAGTGGGGGACACTTTTGTTGAATTGCTTCTCCCAACTAGCACAACAGGTATATGCATCTTTCCTTATTCACAGTGGCACCTCATGGAATGAATTCATACTGCACAATAACATGGAGGTCAAAAAAATTTTCTAGCATCACTTTCCCTTTTGATTTGTCTTGCCAAAATATTTTAACTCATTTATCAATGAATGGGGCAATTTCCAAGTCAATGATTTACTTTGTGAGAGACAGAGAAAATACCAAGTCCTGTCTACAACAATGATGGACTCTTGGAATTACAAAGCATTATCAGATGTCATTATGAGATCACCATAAATTTTAATCCACTCACTGCAATGATCATGGGTGAGCATCTAAGGCCCACATGCTAATCAACCTGACATGTTCAAATCATCACTTAAAATTCCACGATAACTTCTATGTGAAATATTTAAAGATTCTGAAGGTTATCAACAGTCATACAGCAGTTCTGATACACAATCTATCGGTCTGTTTTGATTTTTTCAGAAATACGAGCACTTCAGCATGGCCATCTTCTGCTAAAACTTTTTCTTCAGAATCTATGATGCTATTCAAACATGAAACAGAGAATCCTCTCCAAAAACATAACACACAATTTTCAATGTTTTAAAGTAGATTTTCCTAATCATCAGGAAAATTTGATTTTTGTGCAGTTTCCCAAATTTGACAATTTTCATTCAGAAACTGTAATAAAATAAATGTACACAGCAATAAAACAAACAGAATGATTAACAAACTTCTACATACATGTAAATGTAAGTTAAAACTTGCAATTTGATCACAGTAAATTACTGCTGCCTTTAATGACTGCAATGCTGTAGCCACTTTGGGAACTTCTTGCCTGTATCACGTACATCATTGCTTGTGACCAGCTAACCATATCTCCAAGTGAAAAAAGACTTGATAAAGTTTCAATAATTAGCGACAGGAATAAAACTCAAACCTTTTGAAATAAGTTGCAGAGCCACTACACTATGTAGGCTTCATGTGATAAAAATGTAATATAAAACCAAAAATGAATACAAAAAATTCCAAAATAACAGGCTTAAAAAAAATAGCAAATAACAGCCTCAGATTTTTATAGGAAAAAAAAATTAGATAATATTGGAAAACTTCTGCATTAGAAAATGTATATTAACATACAAGAAACTCACATTTATATTTTTGATAATACTACACTCACCTCTTCAGACCATAATGTAATATTGCATGTTTTGCTGCAATTGCTACATTATTAAAATAACAATAGCCACATACTTCATTGAACATTGCATGATGTCCTGGAGGTCTGAAAGAAATATTGTGAAGTGCATTTACAATTTTCCCTGTAACTTTAGCTAAGTAAATGAAATACTATAATTTTATATGAAAAACCCTTGAATTTAAATCATAACATAATACAAATTACCTATATACAGGGTCCAGTCACATTATTATGACCAGCTATCTAGTATCCAGAATATGCGCCTTTTGCAGCATGCACCGCAGCCAGCCGCCATAAGAGGAACTCAATAAGTCTGCAGCAAGTTAATACGGGTATCTGTGACCATGCAGACTGCAGTGCACCCTGGAGTTCCTGTAGGTTCCTTGGTGGAGGATCCATCTGTCTGATGTGTCGATTGAGTTGGTCCCATAGATTTTCAATTGGGTTAAGATCTGGGGAATTCGGTGGCCAAGGGAGTAGCTTGAAGTCTTCGTCGTGCTCCTCAAACAACTCATGGACAATTATGGTGATATGGCATGGTGCATTGTCTTGATGATAGATACCATTGCCACCAGGGAACATGGTCAACATGTACGGGTGTACCTGATCGGCAATGATCGATAGGTAACCATTTGCATTCAGGATGCCCTCCAGAGGTATCAGCAGACCCAAGCCATGCCATGAAAACATTCCCCAGACCATAATGCCACCCCCACCAGCCTGCCTTCTGCCAGAAATCGTGTCCGGATGTCTGTTCTTGGAGGTTTCACACCTAATATGCCACTGTCCATAAACTCGGTGGAGGAGAAACCGTGACTCATTGGAGAAGGCCACCCATGACCTAGGTCCAGTGCCGGTATTGCTATGCAAACTGATGCCGTTGTTTGCGATGAACGGCCATCAGCATGGGTGATGTCACCAAGCATCTGCTTCGGAACCCAATGTGCAACAGTGTTCACTGCACTGTCGTGTTGGAGATCTTTCTGGTGACCCCCACTGTTCATTTGGATGGCAAGTTGAGCAACAGTAGTGTGCCGATTGGTCCTGACCAACCGTTTCAGCCGACATTCACCTCTGGGATCAATGACGCATGGGGCTCCACAATTGGCACGTCGGGTCATCAAAACTGTCCCATTCGTCCAGTCTTGAAACAATTTCACCACTGCAGCAAGTGAGCATTTCACAAAGTCCACTGTTTCGGAAATGCTGGCATCCCTGGCCCGATAGCTGATGATCATGCTTTTTTTCAGATCTGATAGGTCGCGTGCTTTGCCCATGACAGAGACTGTTACCATGTTCACGGATGCTGAACATCAAGCCTTATATGCTTGCGGTGTGTGAACTTGACATGTGCACTGTATGATTCACTAGGCGTGTGTGATGTCTGTACTGGAGAGTGGTCATAATACTGTGACTGGACTCTGTATGCATATATAATATGGCAAACATGCCATATTATATATAATGAAATAATGAAAGCTGGAGGGAAAATGGAGTTACTGGTTATACCACATTATCTAGTGGTTGACCAATATTAATTAATTGTGCCAATATTAAAAAGGGAAATAAAGCTGTGCACATTACAGAAGCGTTCCACTCCTTAATGTAGCAGGTAAGACCAAAATGTACATCAGATCAACATGAGCTTAGTGGCAGAAAAAATGCATGGATAATTATAAATAAATTTTCATAGGATGCAGAATCCTATGTTAAGTATTAATTAGTGTGTAATCAATTACTCAGGCAATTAGACATGCTAAGAAAGATCAAGAGGTCTTTAGCTAAGAACACAGAGAAAAGTTTCGAAAAATTCTTTATATTCTTGCAGAAAGAAAGGGTTGAATACCACACCAATTCCACTTAACAAGTGGTGCAATTTGTGATCCTATATAGTTTGCTAACTGAATAAATATTTTAGATCTACAGGATCATGAAGAAACAAAGCAACAATTTTGAATGCCTATATTTTTTGATGTATTACACTGACATTTGAGAAAAAGCATATATATACAGTAAACTCCCGCTATTCGCGGGGGTTACATTCCTGAGAAATGCCGTGAATACCAAAAATGCGAATACTGAGTTATAGCTCCCATAGTAATAAAGGGGTTCCATTCCAAAGTATGAAATTTACAAGAAAAACTAGTCTAAAATTTTGTCTATGTATGTATTATATGTACCTTCATAATATGACTATGTACATAGACAGTACATAGTGAAATGCAAGCATATGACATCGAAATGAAAATAAGAAACGATTTAATATTAAATGTAATATTTATTAGAAATTTCAAACTGCGCCTTTGCTAGTTAAAAAACGTATCCTGCCAGTGCTATCACCAGTTTCGCTACAGTGTTGATAAAGGAGTTTTGCATTTGCACGAATGATGAGTGAACTTAACGGAATTTTATTCTGAGTTCGGTCTTCTATCCACAAATTTAAAGCCTTTTCCATTTTTTCTAATTTAACATCACGAGTTACAGAGCAAATTTTTGAAGCAATTAACACGTTTTCAAGGACACTACAGCAGATTTTTTTCTTCCGATTTTTTGATTGATCATATCGTTGACTCATTAATTTTATAATGTTTTGCCACTGAGGAGACACTTTCACCATTAGAAATTTTGTCTAATAGCTTAATTTTATTCACTAATGTCATCACCTTCTTTGATCTTTTCACATTTCCCTTGTTATTCGTATGGGTTAGAAAGAACTTGTCCACAATAAAGTCACTTTCTTCCGTTAACACGCTCGAAAAAGTCTGTTTTACACTGAAAAATGGTAGATTTATCACTTTTGTAAGCATATCAATTTATAAATTGATAAACTTATTCAATTTATAAGCATATAAATTAAAAAGAAACGACGAAACCTTCCATGACAAGCACATAACACATACTGAACAAGGATTAGCGAGAAACATCCATGCTCGCGATTTTGTCACCCCCCTTTCACCCCACCCACTGAGCGCTGTTTTGACTGGGAAAGATAATTTTAGCCATGCCCATGTTTTTTTATGGTGGAAAATGCTCACGGTGCTTTAAAATTCACATTTTTTTAGGTTTCATTTTATATTAAATCAGCGACCGCGAATACAGATACCGCGAATAGCGGGGGTTTACTGTGTGTGTGTGTGTGTGTGTGTGTGTGTATATATATATCTCAAGTAAGTAAGTACAGGTAGGACCTGCTTTACGACATGGTTAGGTTCCAGAAAAACAGGGTCGTAAAATGAAAAGTCGTAAAACAAGACCAAATTATAATGTAATTGAATGAGATAGGTTCCAAAATTCCCAAAATTTTTCCAAGTACGCACTAATATTTTTCTGTTCTTTATAAATAATTAATAAAATAAAATTTTACTTTGGTCCTGTGGAGTCATCACTTGAGTACGTATTTACTCAAGTGATCACTCCACTACCCGTTTCGTCCACATTAAAAACTAAATCAGGGTGGTAGTTGCCTTCGTCTATTAAGCGTTTAAATTCGGAAGGATTCTCTTCCACCACTGCAACGTCAGCACTAGCAGCCTCACCAGACACTTTCGCATTGTGAATTTTACAACAGTTTTTAAACTGATGAAACCACCCTTTGCTGGCCATAAATGTTTCAGTGCTGCTAGACTCCTCACATATTTCATCAAATAACGACTTTGCCTTGTCCAGAATTAATACCTGTGTAACAGGAATGTTATTTTTGTTCATATCATCAACCCACAACACTAACAATTTCTCCATTTTTTCCATTGTCTCACTGCATGAATAAGTTGTTCTGGAGGATTACACACTTGTTATCCCTGTGTGTGTGCACTTTATTTTATCAACATTATTCATAATCGTTGATACAGTAGAAGGTGCTAAACTCAAAACCTTACACACATCCAACCAATGCTCAAGAGGCTCCATGTGAGGGTTTTTCATGAAAAAAGATCAAGAGTGTTGTGTGTGTGTGTGTGTGGTTAGGCTCGTCTGGTATTCTGGTAGCTATTCAGTTGGACTGGAAAAACTAGTTTCAAAAAAAGGAAGAGTTGCAAGTAATTTGTAGAGCTTAGAGAATAATAGAGGCAATAGATAAATTTGGCAGGATGGGATAAAGAGATTTTAAGCCAGAGAAGATTGAAAAGAGGCGATTCCAAATTAATGTCTCTGAGAGGAAATATCGGAGCAGACATATGCACAAGTACCACCTTTGAAGCAAACGGAATCATACAATGAATAATTAGGACAACTGAGATGAGCAGTGGTTGACTCAACCAATAATTGGGATTTATCAGAAAAAAGTAAGTGGGGCTTGGCAAACTGTAAGTGGAAATGGCCATCACTGAGATATTTGGGAGTGTATTGGTAAATGTTTGGGAGTGTATTGGTAAATGTTTGGGAGTTTTAAATCTTTTCTTAGATAAGTTTGTTCTATAAGTCTGACTATTTGTGATGTATTCAGCAGTAAGGAAAGGTGAGGAGGAAGTGTTGTATGAAGTAATTAAGTTTTTGGATATGGTGTATGCATGGCAAGAATACATTCAGGTCCACGACATAATATGGCCTCACATGCGCACTACTCAGACTCCTTCCAGTCACTATCTGGCAGAGTAGAGGCAGTGGGATTATACAATAGCGGATTTGGATGCCTCCTAGAGAGTTACCAATAGGTTAGGCCTGGTGGCCTATCTAGTGGCCAGTCTACAAACACCATTTTAGAGCAGTACTGTCAAAACATAAGGATTAATGGATCTCACCATGATGTCCATCATAACCTCAAAAGACATCAATCCTATTGCATGATGGAAAAGATGGCATTCCTGGAGCTTTACTCTGGAGACTTAAACATGAGTTTCACCACTTCAAGCCTCCAATAAGAAAAGTGGTGGTATTGCACCGGTTAACTACTTCCTGGTAACACGGGGGGGAGTCAGCATTCCTGTGCATGGTGTGGACGCCACCCTTTGACTCTTGCTTACGTTAGTTCGCCTCCAGTATACCAAGAGACATATTTCAGAACTTATACATGGGGGTTATTAACAGTTGCACTGACTGGGCTAGCCAGGTGGGTAAAGTGCCAGCCTGGCAACCCAAAGGTCGTGGGTTCGAATCCCGCTTTGGGCTTGGATCAGAGTAAACTGCAAAAACTTTGGGAGGTGCATTATGGCCACAGAAGCCGATGCGCCAACAACAACAAAAATAAAATAAATAAATAACAGTTGCACCATAGTAAAGGTGCAAGTAGGGAATCTGGTTGTTGCAGAACGATCTATCCTTTTCTGAAATTTGGTCCAATTGACTCAAATGTCACCTGAATATCAGTTCCATCAGCACAGCCTCTAGGACCACTTGCCTTGGTGCCAATTAGTTCTTGCATACTAGGTGGTGTGTCTAAAAGGTTTCACCAGTTAGGCGGAAATGTTCTCCCTTTCCTGCAGGAGCTGGACTAGATCAGTGAGGAAACATCTCCCTGAAAAGTCTCATCTTCTTTGGTGGCATAATATAAATAGAATGTTGAAAGAAAATCTGGTGGTTTGCTGCACCCTGAGCTTCAGTTTCCAGCTATGATTGTCAGGTGACTGGCAGCCAATGTGTCATGAATCACCTGTACTAAAGTGCATATGATATTGTAGGTCTAAATGATACAAACTTCAGTTAAATGAAGTGTGGCATGTATTGACCTCTAGGGACACAGTACACCATTGTTAAAGTGAAAAATGAAAGAATACCTAAAGACAGACAAGAGGTAGTTAGGACATGGATATACCAGGTAGTTATAAAATAAGTTTCCCTATTCAGGAGACCCTAGTGTCGAAACAGTTAGAGTTAGCACTGTGAAAATTGGTGGGTATGTCATTTAGAGTACGGGGAAGCAATTTGTATAAAAAAAATTAGTTCAAATTTCTGCCACTATGGGACAAACGGCAGCACTGCACATATGTAAAAGTTGTCATTTACTTCAAGACACGCTGCTTATGCAAATGACATCCTGTTAGATAAAAGCAGAAAGGCCAATGCCACCATCAATAACCATAATGGCTCTTACAAAAAAGAAAGTGCTCTTTTAGTAAAACTGTTCTACCTCAATAACAGTAACACTAATGCAGCACTAGGTGAATATCAGAAACTTAAAGGTTTGTGTAAAGAACCTTTGACGTCAGTGGGGCTTCGAAAACTATTAAAGAAATTTGAAGCAACCAGGGAGTTAGGTGTAATTCCAGGCAGGGGACAACCACGTATCAGGATGGAAGTAGTGGATGTTGCAATGGCATCGAGGTCAGAATGCGAAACACTGCCAATCAGTAGTGCCAAGAGAACTGAAACCTCCTTGGTCTAATGTATGTAAAGTGCTTTGAATAATTTTATGCTGGTTCCCGTACAAGATTCATGTAATGAAGAACTAAAGTCTTGTGATCAGCAAAAACGAATAGACTTTGCTCAATGATTTCTGGCTCGTATGGAACTTGACGATACACAGGCTTGAATGATCATGTGGTCTGATGAAGGCACATTTCATTCTTCGTGGGGCTGCAAATGCACAAAACTGCCGAATATGGGGAACTTCTAATCCGTCTCCTGTGCATGAAAGACCATTACAAAGTCCATACGTTACAGAATAGTGTGGATTCACAACAGAGTTTATAATTGGACCATTTTTCTTTGAAGAGTCTACACCTCATGGCCCCGTAAGATGTACGGTAACTAGTGCACAGTACTGTGCTCTTCTAAGAGATCACATTATTCCCACTCTGAAAGGCAATGCTTGGAGACCATAGTGTTCAAGCAAGATGGTGCCCCTCCCCACATTGGTCGACAAGTGAAGGAACTGCTCTGTTCAACATTCGGAAATGATCGCATCATTTCTAGAGACTTCCTCATTTCTGGCCAGCCAGATCACCAGATCTCAATCCCTGTGATTTCTGGCTATGTGGATACCTGAAAGACAGAGTTTTCCATGGCGGCACACATATGTTTGTAGATTTGAAAGCAAGCATTAAACAGCATATAGCCAACATCCCCAACGAGATGTTACATGAAACTGTGCCGCACGCAGTCTTCCGTTTTCAGAATGTCATCTCAAGTGAAGGAAAGCACATAGAACAATATCTGTAGAGTTCTAAGTTCTGATATTAAAATCAAATCATAAGTTAAGTATTCCATCTCATGTTTACAGTGCCAATTTCTCGCCTGGTGGCAGAAATTTGAAATAATTTTTTTTCTTCTAAAAATCGCTTCCCCATACCCTAAATGAAATACCCACCAATTTTTCATAGCACTATCTCTACCCGTTTTGACACTAGGGTCTCCTGAATAGGGAAACTTATTTTAAAAAATATATATGGAGATAGAATGAAAAATGTACTTTAAAAAAAAAAGAAGAAAAAAACAATTTTTTTAAAAAAAGATGCATCATAATGGGCTGCACCTTTTTAAAACAATGTTTAAAATGATATAGCTCATATTACCTTAGAATGAGAAAACTTTCTGAAACAAACATTTAGCAATCTTATGAATCTTAATGTTCTTAGGATTGTTACTCAAGGTATTATAAGGTAGGGTAGTGGTAGTGGTAGTAGTAGTGGCACGTGATGCAAAAAAGCAAGTGTATGAGCTTATGCAGCATCAGCCAAAAAAAAAAAAAAAAAAAAATCACACCATTCCCTCCAAATGCCTGTCCAGTTCCTCCTTAAATTTATTTAACCTATCAACTTCCACAACGACAGATGGAAGTTTGTTCCAGCAATTAACCACCCGCTGGCTAAAGGCAAATTTCCGCACATATATTCTACATCTGTCATTTCTTAATTTGAATTTATGTCCCCTTAGGTTCGTAATCTGAACAAGTGGAAGGATCCCATCAGAATTCAGCGCGCTCAACCCATTCAAGGCCTTATACACCTCAATCAGATCACAGCACAGGTGCCTAGTCTCCAGCCACTGCAATTTGCAGAACTTAAGCCTTTCTTGGTAAGAGGATCCCTTCATTTCCCTCACCAATCTTGTTGCCTTTCTCTGTACACACTCAAGCAAATCTACATCCTTCCTAAAATGAGGCCTCCAGATCTGTACGCAGTATTCAAAGCGCGGCCTGACCATTGCCTTATACAGAGAGACAATCACCTCTTCTCCCTGCTAGCAAAATTCCAATATATCATTGACAAAACACCATGACCTGCCCTGACAGCCTGTCTGCATCGCTCAGAAAACTTCATATCTGACTGCACAATTACTCCCAGGTCTTTTTCATTTTCTACCACCTTAAGTGTAGTACAACACAGGTGGTACATTTCTCTGGGGTTACTTCTACCCATATGCAGTACTTTGCATTTGTCAAGGTTAAACTTCAGTTGCCACTTCCTAGCACATCTGCCCAAATTATCTAGATCCTGTTGCAGTAGCACATTGCCATTACTGTCATTAACAACCCTGCCAACTTTGTATCATCTGCAAACTTCGACACTAAGCCTGATATACCTTCATTAATATCATTGATAAATATACAAAACAACAGTGGACCCAACACCGAACCCTGTGAGACTCCACTAATAACATTAGTCCACAAAGAGCAGCACCCATTGATTACCACCCTCTGTCTTCTCCCACTTAACCATCCTTTTATCCATTGTAGCAACTTACCCTTAATACTATTCTGCTCCAATTTTTACAGTAGTCTTCCATGCGCAACAGTGTCAAAATCTTTCCTGAAATCCAAATATATGATATCAAAATTATTTTTTGCATCCAGTTCCTTTGTAACCACATCATAATATCCTATCAAATTTGTCAGATAAGACTTTCCCTTAACACACCCATGCTGTGTCTGAATTATTGCTGCAGTCTTGTCTAGATGATCCTGCAATGTATCTTTAACAGTGACTCCATTATTTTACCCGGAATAGAAGTTAAACTAACTGGTCTGTAATTACTCGTGTCACCCTTCGATCCCCCTTTGTGAATTGGGGATCCATTTGCACATCTCCAGTCCATGGGGACCTCCCCTGAGTCCAAGGATGCTCTCATAATTATGGCTAAGGGTTTGCTTAGTTACTTTGCCGCCTGCTTCAATATAACTGGATAGATCACATCCACCTCCAGGTGCCTTTCTTATGTTTAACTTCAACAATTTCTCCTCCACTTTGCTCTCAGTTATTACAAAAACATTAAGCACCCTGCTACAATTTGATAACCTTCTGCCATTTTCAAACCTTAATAACTCCTCATGTGTGAATGTAGATGCAAAATACTCATTCAGTTTGTTTGCTATCTGAGCAGGATCATCAACAGTCGAACCATCGATATCCAGTGGACCAATCAGATTCATCCCCTTCCTTTTCGAGTTTATATAAGTAAAGATATCCTTGCTGTTTTTCTTAGCATCTTTTGCTAAAGATTTCTCGTAAACTGCCTTAGCCTGCCTAACCTCCTTTGTGACCTGATTACAGACTGATATATCTGCCATAGGCTTCTGAGTCGCTAATTTATATGCATCCCATGCATTTTTCTTCTCTGTCACGAGCCTCATTAGTTCATTTGATAACCATTTAGGCCCAAACCTTGAACAATATTTCTTAATAGGTATGAAACTTTTAGTAGCATCCACGATTAATTCCTTGAATTCTTCCCACTTAGAATTTACTGTTGGTAGCATCGTCAGTTGCTCCCACTGTACAGAATTAGCAGAACTTTCATTTGGAAGATGAAACAGTATTCAGTAAAGCATTCCATTTAATTATTTTTTATACTGATCTGAGAGCTGCAAGGCTACACTTAGACCATCAATGAATTCTCAGTAAATAAGAATACAATACTGTTCTTCAATAGAGAATATTCTTTCACTGAATATATAAACTGATGTTATTAATATCCTGCTTGAGGTTGGCCCACTGAGGAAGAAGGAAGGCATAACTCTTAAAAGAAATGGCAAGTCAAGGTAATAAATCTGTCAGTTAAATTCTAACCTTAATGAATATCTAATCTAAAGTTTATGGTTTTAGTGTAGGGGGAAAAAAACCTACACAACTACTATCATTCTGAGGAATACAGTCGTCGGTGTATACTAAGGACCAGTCTTAAGGGGACTGGTCCAGTGAGGAAGAAGGAAAGCATAATAACTACTAAAAAGAATCCAGGCAAAATAATGATAAATCTGTCACTGAAAATATTTAAGTAATCAGTTCAGCAAAGATGAAGGAACAAGGATGGTACGTAAGGGAAAAGGAAAGGGGGGACAGCACTTGCTTATCATACAAAAGATAATTGTTTTCTTAACTGTATGCTCAAAAGAAACTGTAGTTACTCACAATGACTTTATTACAGTAAATTCACTTTTTAAAAAGAAATTACCTAGCATCATATTTATTTTTATCAGTTTCATAACCAGGTCATCTATCAGCAACTAACATATAGAGCAGGCACGTCAAACTCATTTTGCAACATGGGCCTTATAAGCTATTTTCATTAGGCTGAGGGCCACATGCCTTCAATACTCAAAAAATAAACAAAATATAATTTTCAGGATTACTGTATTTAGTATATAGATAATCTGTTTTGTATCCTACGTTAGTTTTTTTAAATTAAAAATATTTTACAATATTTAATAAAAAATAAACAATAAAACCACAATTTATTATTATATCATTTTTTTAGAGGACACTTGGCATCGTTTTCCACAAAGCAGATCATCAAAATTTTGTTGAATGTCTTGAGCTGATGTAATCTTTAAGATTGATGATAGATCGGTTATTCTTGATCTTTCTGGATTTTTGTTATTTTTCATCGAAGAAAACAGTTGCTCGCATAATTATGTTCTCCCGAACATAGTCAGTATATTTGTAGTGAAAGATAACATTTTTGAAAATCGATCTGTGGGTAAATAAGTGTAAAAGTCTGGAATTCCAACTTTCGTATATTTTTGCTTTAGCAAAGAGTCACATTGGATTTCCATTAATTCCATTTGTAAGCTCTCATCAACAATTTCAATATCAACAGACATTGAAATAGGCAAGAAATAGGCTAGACATAGGCAAAGTAAAAAGACAAACTGTAATTCACAGTTTTTGAAATCAGAAAATCTTCTATCGAACTCCATTTCTAACAACTCAATTTGGTGTGTATATTCTGTAAATTTTAAGTCAGGTGATTTTAACAACAGAGATTGGCAACTTTTAAAATGAGATGAAGTTTTCTTTTTCTATTTGTTTGAGCCAAAGTAATAATTTTTCATTGAAAATGTTAATATTATCAAATAACATTGTAATGTTTTCCTTGAAGTTTAAGATTAAGTTGGTTAAGATGACTTGTAACGTCAACAGAGAAGGCCAGATCCTTTATCCATTGTACATCTTTTAATTCAGTACATTCATAATTCTTTGTTTCCAAGAACATTATGATTTCATCCAGAAGCTTGAAGAACGTTTTAAGACTCTGACTCGAAATCCATCGAATTTCTGTATAATAGGGTAGATCAGTGCATTCACTTTCTATGTCTTCCAGAAATGAAACAAATTCTCGATGATTAAGTCCACATGCTCGATTAAATTTATAATTTTGGAGGCTTTTTTTAGCACACGTCCGATATTTAAAACCTTGGAACATAATACTTGCTGGTGAATAATGCAATAAAAATGTTCGAAATGATTATTACGTTGTTACAAAACCCTTAAGAATATCCATCATGGCAGATGCGCCATCAGCTGCAAGACAAACCAACTTGTTCAATGATAATTTATATTTATTCAGAATTTCCACGAGTGCACCAAAAAATATCAGTTCCAGTGGTTGTATCATGCATAAGAATAATTTCTAAAAACTCTTCACTTACTTTCAAGTTCACATTACACCCATGAATAAAAATGGCCAGTTGAGCAATATCTCAAATGTCTGTACTTTCATCAATTGCAATAGAATAAGCTTCAAATGTGGATATCATTGAATTGAGTTCATTTCTTAAATTCTCAGCTATTTCATTGATCCTATTAGCTACTGTGTTTCTACTTAAGCTTACACTTTTGAAGTTTTTACTTTCTCTGGACACAACACTTCCGCTACTTTAATTAAACACTCACTAATAAAATCTCCTTCTGTAAAAGGTTTTGATTTGCTTGCAATTAAATGTGATAACAAGTAACTAGCTTTTACAGCTGCTGTATTTTCCTCAGAAGGTTTGGTAAACAAGTTTTGCTGTTTTTTAAGAAATGATTTCAATTCTAACGACTTACTTTCACAATGTTTCTCAACGTATTTATCATAGATTTAATTATGATGTGTATCATAATGTCTCGTGATATTATGTTCTTTGCAGACTGAAACAGATTTACTACAATATTAAGCATACTATTTTTCTCTTTTTCTGTGTGGTAACAGTCTAGCTTCCATATCTCTTTCTTACTCATATTGGTATTAGGGGTTGACATAATATTTATTATTATGCATCTTTTTAATTTAATATACAAATAAAACACAAAACTAACTGCACAATTAACAGTTAAAAATATAATTCACGAATATACAACTGAGCAAACACTTTGTGGTTGGTCTGTAGAACTCGAAGCTGCAGGCTGAGACTTAAAAAGGAAACACTGTCCTAACTTTTCTCTCTTTTTTGAGCACTGAATTAAAAATTGCTTAAATGTAAAATTCGAAATAAATTATGTGAAAATAAAAATAAACTTGATTAGTATTTTTTTTCCCATTTCTTTTAATTAAAAAAAAAAAAAAAGATTTTCAAGAAATCTGAGAGGGCCACATGTTTGACATACCTGATTTAGAGGCCTTGAGGCTTTGTTTTGGAGAACAAGTGGGATGCAATAATAGTAATAGCATTGCCATATAGTGCAAGGAAGCCACAAGCTTTTGCTACAGTAGCAAAAAAAAAAAAAAAAAACTGACCAAGTAGATAAGAAAACACAAATTATATGCTTCCCTCCTCACACAGGTAAATATCCAGTGATCTTTGAATTTATTCAAACTGTCAGCCTCAACTACCTGCGAGGGCAACTTGTTCCAGCTGTTAATTGTAAAGCAGCTCCGGGGTGGGTGGGAACCCCAACTCCGCTTAGAATAGTGAGAATTCCACCTTCATCCATTTTACTAATAGTAGTAGTAGTAGCATTTGATGCAAGAAAACAAGTGTATGAGCTTATGCAGCATCAGCCAAAAAAAAAAAAAAAAAAAAAAAATCACACCATTCCCTCCAAATGCCTGTCCAGTTCCTCCTTAAATTTATTCAACCTATCAACTTCCACAACGACAGATGGAAGTTTGTTCCAGCAATTAACCACCCGCTGGCTAAAGGCAAATTTCCGCACATCTAATCTACATCTGTCTTTTCTTAATTTGAATTTATGCCTCCTTAGGTTCGTAATCTGAACAAGTGGAAGGATCCCATCGGAATTCAGCATGCTCAACCCATTCAAGGCCTTATATACCTCAATCAGATCACCGCGCAGGTGCCTAGTCTCCAGCCACTGCAATTTGCAGAACTTAAGCCTCTCTTGGTAAGAGGATCCCTTCATCCCTCTCAGAGCCTTATAAAATCTCAATCAAGTCACCTCTGAGGTGCCTCTTTGCCAAGCTCTGTAGCCCACATAATCGGAGTTTTTCCTGTATGGTTATCCTTCTGCTGATCTCACCATTCGAGTTGCTCGATGTCTTTTTTCAGATGAGGTGTCTATACTTGAACACAGTATTCCAAATGTGGTCTTACAATTGCCCTATACAGTTCTACAGGATAGCATTCGATAAATCAATAGGACAGCATGGGCTTTCTGGCTGCCTGTTTACACTGTTCAGAAAACTGCATATCTGCCAGTATCGTAAACTCCCAGATCCCTGTCCTCCTCCTCCTCCTCCACTGTTTTTAATTCAACCCCACGAAGTGTATAATTTATTTGTGGGTTGCTATTCTGCAAGTGTAAGTCCTTCCATTTATCAGCATTAAAACATAGCTGCCACTTCTCTAACTATTTTTGAAGTCTATTCAAGTCATCCTGAAGGAGCACTACTTGGCACTGATCATTAACAACTCTGCCAATCTGTAAGTCATCTGCAAATTTTGACATCACGCCTTTATCTCTTCGCCGATGTTATTTATGAAAATGACAAACAGTGGTCCATGAACCAATCCTTGAGGTACTCACACTCCCGACGTTGTGGATCTAAGATACATAGACAATAATGCAGCAATTTGCTAGTTACCTAATTTGGATTATTTTATAACCAAAACATTACTAATTTTTTTTTATACTTCTTCTTCTTCCAGCTCTCAAAAGATATCTGAGGTAATAAATAGCTCAGATGATAATGATCAAACAAATATCCTTTCATCAGCATTAAACAATCTAAGTTACTGTTCAGAGAGAGAGAGAGAGAAACTGGAATACAGCTATAAATATATAAGGGAAATGCATCTAAAAATAAGCATAAATAGTGAAGCATGTGAACATGGTTGCAAGGCATAGAGATGTGGATCTATTGAGACTTGATATAACAATTCAATGAGAATATTGGGAATAGTACCTATACAAAAAATATTACAAAAGGAGGGCCAATTAATAGCAAATAACAGCTATGAAACAATTCAAAAATTTTCTAGAAATTGGATACAACAGCAATAAATAAGATTTAATACAAACCTAACAACTGCCATTCCATTCTGCACCTGTGAACAAAAAAAAAAAAAAAAATAAAAAATAAATATGTATATATATATATATATATATATCCCGTTATATAATATTATGACTGCTTATTTGTCTAAATTAATAATATAGGAACATTAGGGCCTACTAATTGTTGAATTAAAGAGTAGCTGGACATTTCATTTAGCTCTATTAATATAAGCAGTCAAAAGTCATATAGGTCAAGATTCCCTTAAATGGAATTTATATATTAATAAAAATGTTTTCTTCCCATGATTTAATCCCTTATCATTCTTATCTAATAAGTTTAAGTTACATTGGTGCTACAAAATTCAGTGAATTTCTGTGAAATTTGGCAATATATCATATATGTTTTATAATAGCATTACACTATGGCATCATTCATCTAGCCCCATAATGGGTGGCGCCCGTTAAAGTCTCCTAATATACAGAGAGGTGGAGGTATCTGTATAAAGAGGTCTTCAAGATCTTTTAAAGAGTTAGTACAGTTTGGTGGTAGGTATATTGAGACTAGTGTTATTGCACTATGGAGAATTATACGAACAGCAACAGCTTCTATTTTAGTTTGGAGTGGGATATGTTTAGTTGGGATCTTTGAATTTACTAGGATTGCCACACCACTATGGGCAGCGCTAGCGGTATTTCGATCTCTTCGATAAATGCAATAGTTCTTTATCGAAGGAAAAATTTGTGTGGTTAGGTAAGTTTCCTGTAAACAAAAGGCAACCAGAGAATATTGGTTAATTAGGTATTGAATATCGTCTGTGTTGGAACGAAAGCCTCTGCAATTCCATTGTAAGATGCTGTGGTTCATTTTGGTTTAATTGAGGATGATTCATCTGACTGTTTTTTTGTTTGAGGAGGATTTTTTTCGGTCTCTTTTCGGGAAGGTAGGGCGTCCGGTATCCATAGTATCGTTTGCATGAAGTTCTAGTAATGGTTCTTCATGATCTGGGTTTACATCTACTTCCATACTACCAGTGGATGATTCAGGTTTATTGTTGTGTTTAGTAGTTTTTAGTTTTTCTTTGTCATGCGGGACTGTCCGAGTCTCAACTGGGATACTGATTGGAGTGTTGGTCGATTCACTGATTTTAATTTGATGTGTATCTTTTACAGGGTTTGATAATGTGTTTTTAACCCAGTTAGCTAGAAATGTGCAGGGAGGTATTGATACATCTGTTTGAGCTGCTGTTGAATTAAAGCTTCGAGTGTGAGATGCATATGAACGACTGGGCATGGTCGACATAACCTGTCTGTGTGCCTCAGGGTACGTAACTTTGTGTTCTATTTTATATTTTTGGATTTTCTTCCCCGTTTTCCACATTTCACAAGATTTGGAAAAGGCTGGGTGACTTTCTTTGCAGTTGGGACAAATGGGACTTGAGGCTGAACAGTCTGTTTGTGTATGCTCCTTGGAACCACAAATTGGACAAATGGCATCACCTCTACATGCTTGTTGCGAGTGTCCATATTTTTGGCATTTAAAGCAACGTAGGGGATTAGGTATGTAAGGCCGTATTCGGCAGTTTAAATAGCCAGCTTTTACTGAGGATGGCAAATCAGGTGTGCTGAATGTTAAAATTATGGATCGGGTTGGAACAAGATTTCCATCTTTTTTGGTCTTTATACATTTTGCACTAATCACTTTTTGATTGCCCAGTTCCTGTACTAATTCCTCTTCAGATACTATAATCAGGTCCCACTCTGTGATGACACCTTTTGACGAGTTTAACGTATTGTGGGGAGTGATAGATAGGGGTAGCCCAGCAAAAGTTGTTGTTTTAAGCAGCCACTCTGAATGTTTTGAGGAGGCTGTTTTGATTAGGAGGTCTCCGGATTGCAGTCGTTTAACCATTTTTGGTGTACCAGCAATGGATTCCAAAAATCTTTGGATGACAAATGGTGATAATTTGCCGACAGGCTGGTTGGAGAGTGAATGTATTACAAGGAAGTTTGGCATCTCATTGCTCTGCACTTCTCTTCGGAGCCTTTTTGGTTGGTTTAGGTCATCATCATTTGGTTTGTCTGGCCTTGAATTTGAAGGCTCTAGTGGTGGATAGTCATTTATATCCATCGTTACTCCTTTTCGCCCTGGAGGATAACTTTTCCCCCAGGTTAACGGCCCCGCCACGGGGAGGCAGGAGCAGTGCCGCTCAGAGGCCAAGCGGTTGAGGTGTTAGTTAATTAGTAAAAATATAAATAGAGGAAAATGTAAAGAAAGGTGTATTTCCTTCCTGTGTTCTACTTGTTACTTTTCAAGTATAGAACTGTTTTTAAAGTAAATCTGTTTAAAGAAATCTGAACATAAAATATAATTTCAATCGCTTATCAAGAGCACTTTATAAATCGCAAGAATATAGCTTGGCCTCGAAATACGCTTGGCACCCGGGGCCTGTAAAAGTGTCTTTGACACAGACCTGTCATTACTTTGTTGTAGTATGACACAATAGCAGTTAGCCCCGCCTTGCGGAATGCAAAAAGTGTGCACATGAAAAGGCAGAATATTGTTTTATATATAGAGATTTACCTTTTTCAAGCTGCCCTACGGCACTACATATCATTTACAATTTCTAGATTCTAGTCTTGAAAATTTTTATCACTAGGTGCTGCTGGCATATAACTTTATATTTAGACTTAATTAGCATGTGTTTTTTGGTTTCAGTTTTGATCTGGACTATATACAGTTGTTTTACCACCTTTTACCTCACATATCTCCAGAAGGCAAGTTAGTTTATCCATTCTTGTGTTCATTTAACATATTTTTCACTCTTAAAAATTTCTAGATTCAGGTTGAAAATTTATTTCCAGGTGCCACTATTGTTGTTTTATATTTACAGTATATTTAATTTTTTATTCAAGCTGTTTCTTGTAATATTGCCTAAGTGTTATCTCAGGTCTCTTGCACTTTTTTAAGGCTATTTGCTTTTTACTGTTTTCAGATCTCTTTACCTTAAATTGTATTAGACTCAAAGGTTATATGTCTCTAGAAATTTCTGTTATCAATGACAGTTTTTATTTCTCATCTTCATAGCGTCAACTGTAAAGTTGACAGCCATTTTCTAAATCCCCTTTTTAATCCTTATAATTTATATTTTGTTTATAACATTATTTTCATTAATCTTGGTAACGAAAAATTTTATTCTCATTTTTATTTATGTTTATGCTTTTTATCCTTTAGCATGTGGCTTACATCAGAGATGAAGTCACATATTGCTATTTTTCTTGCAATGCTAGCCATTGACACCTGATGAGAGACCAGTTTTGTACATTGTACGGCAACATCTTTATTTTTTCAATTTTGTAATTATTTAATTCTTATTAGTTATCTCCTTTCTATCACTATCTCCCTGACTTTCTCTCTGGTTTTTTTTTTGCCCCTTGCTTTATTGTCCTGCTCTGCTTAGGTTTAACATTTGTTGCCTTTGACTGAACTAGACTACTTCTTCAATTTTCTATCTTCTTATTTCCACTTTCTTGTTATTACATTCAACACACACACACACACACACACACACACACACACACACACACACACACACACACACACACACACACACACACACACACACAAGAATAAATAAGTCTGATAAAGTTTGCCCAGATGGAGGTTAAAAGTACACAAAGTGCCAAGGACTAGAAGGGTAAGGATAGTAGGAAAAAAATTAATAAATAAAAAAGAAGTATTGTAGTTTTGTAAAAGGCAAAAGAATGTTAATATCCTAAAAATTATGAGGAATTAAGCAATTATGGGCTGAATTGCAAAGCCAATTAGAGGTGAGGAAGTGATTAATACCAAATGATTAATCACATAAAATAAAATAAAATAAAAGGTGGTAAAGCTTTCATCAGATATGGATGGGCAAATTCAGTTATAGGTCGAAAACAGGGATAGCAAAAATGCAAAATCTGATGTCAACTGAAGTAAATATTAATACATGGTCAGGTATTTCATCAGGGGGCATAACCTGATCATGTATCGGGAACTGCATTTCTATACTTGTCCATAACAGTGGAAGAGAGGTGAAAAAAGCCAAGAAGCAAAAAGAATAAAATTACCACATTCCCTTACAGTATGGACAAGGTAGTTCCAACACAGTGTCAATGATATAAAAAATTTTTAAAGTGAAAATAAGGACAAAGCTAAAATAAAATATACTTAAGTGTTTTCAGAGTGGGAGAAATGTTTCTGAATTATAAGTAGATTTTTAAGTAAATTTGGAAAAATATATTAGTGTTGGAATGTTGTAGAAATTAGAAGAACTAAAATTATTTAGAACAAGCATATGATATAGGGTGAGGTATTAAATATAGAATGGGGAAGGGATAAAGGAGTAGTTAAATAAAGACAAAAGTAGCGATAGAATGAGGGATAGTTGGAATGTTCATAACACCCTTGCATTGCACTAATAGTTTTACGAACAGCAAAAAAGGGTAGAAAAAAGAAAGTAAAAAGATAAAAAGTATAGCAAAAGTTATTAAACTTACTGGGCTAGCTGGGGTCGTAAAGCACAACCTTTTAGTAAGGGCCCTGGCTTTGTAAGTGTTAGTATAAAAAGGAGACTATTGTGCTAAAACAACTTTATCACAGATACAAATATAAACATAAGTGATAATACATGGAACAGTTATGTCAATCTCTGTTTAAAGGAGGCAGCAGAGGAAGTAAGCAAACACTTAGCCATAATTATGAGAGCTTCCTTGGACTCAGGGGAGGTACCCACAGACTGGAGATGTGCAAATGTGACCCCAATTCACAAAGGAGGATCAAAGGCTGACACAAGTAATTATAGACCTGTGAGTTTAACTTCTGTTCCAGGAAAATTAATGGAGGCACTAGTTAAAGAAGCACTGCAGGATCATTTAGACAAGACTTCAGTTATAGCTCAGACACAGCATGGTTTTGTTAAGGGGAAGTCTTGCCTGACCAATTTGATTGGATACTATGATGCAGTCACAAAGGAACTGGATGCAGGGAATAACTTTGATATTATATACTTGGATCTTAGAAAGGCTTTTGATACTGTTGCACATGGAAGACTGCTGCACAAATTGGAGCAGTGTGGCATTGGAGGCAAATTGCTGCTGTGGATAAAGGGGTGACTGAGGGGGAGAAGACAGAGTGGTAATCAATGGACACTGCTCGTCGTGGACTAATGTTATTAGTGGAGTCCCTCAGGGCTCAGTGTTGGGTCCATTATTGTTTTCTGTATTTATAAATGATATTGATGATGGTATATCAAGCTTAATGTCGACGTTTGCAGACGATACAAAGGTAGGCAGGGTTGTCAAGGACACTACGCTGCTGCAACAGGATCTGGAAAGGTTGAGCAGATGGGCTGAGAGGTGGCAAATGAAGTTTAACATTGACAAATGTAAAGTACTACACATGGGAAACAGCAACCCCAGAGCAACATATCAACTCTGTGGTACTACAATGACAGTGGTAGAGAATGAAAGGGACCTGGGGGTGGTTGTGCAGGCAGATATGAAGTTCTCTGAGCAGTGCAGACAGGCTGCAAGAGTAGCTCATGGTGTATTGTCAATGATATATAGGAATTATTCTAGCAGGGATAAGGAGGTGATTATTCCCTTGTATAAGGCAATGGTCAGGCCACACCTAGAGTACTGTATACAGGTCTGGAGGCCTCATTTCAAGAAGGATCTAGAGCTGCTGGAACGAGTACAGAGAAGGGCAACAAGATTAGTGAATGGAAAAAAAGGGGTGCTCTTACGAAGAAAGGCTTAAGTTTTGCAAATTACAGTGTCTGGAGACTAGGCACCAGCGAGGTGATCTGATAGAGGTGTATAAAGCCTTGAATGGTTTGAGCATGCTCAATGCTGATGGGATTCTTCCTCTCGCTCAGAATAATCACCTGAGAGGGCATAAATTCAAATTGAGGAAAGACAGATGTAGGATAGACGTGTGGAAATTTGCCTTTAGCCAGCGGGTGGTTGGTTGGTGGAACAGACTTCCATCCCTTGTCGTGGAAGTTGATAGCCTAAATAAGTTTAAGGCTCAGCCGGACAGGTATTTTGAACGAACAGAGGGGTGAAGTGGAAGTGTTTTTTTTTTTTTTTTTTTGGCTGATGCTGCATAAGCTTGCTTTCTTGCATCAAATGCCTCTACTAATGCTAATACTTAATAACTATATCTTCGATGGCAAACATACTTATAAACAAACCACTGGTGTTGGATTCTCAAATTTCCAGCTTTTTAGCATTCAACTATGTAGACATCATTTTTGTTTTAAATACAAACTTTGAACCCTTAGCCAAACCAATTTACCCCACAAACTTAAATTGAATAAAGACAACTCCACTAATCACACAGTCAACTTCCTTGACCTCAAAAATCACTCTTGGCAATGATCCTCTTACATATAATATTGACGTATATAATAAAAGAAATAAATTTAACTTCAATGTCATCTACCTTACCAATTGGCACTCTATTTCCAACAAAGTACATAAAAATATACTTTGTGCTGAAACCATTAGCCTTTCTAACATATACAGTAACCATTTACTGTTCAACAAAGCTATACAACTACTTTACAATAAGCTAATTAATAATAACATACCTATTTATTTTATAAAATACAGTTTCAATATAGTCTCCCCTTTTATCAGCAAAAAATTTAGTTATAATTTACTATGAACTGGTCAGTTCTAATTGTATTTGTACAGTTGTAATATTATATGGTGGGATTTCCACTACTTGGTAAGTAATAGCTATACATGATTTCCTGTGGAATTATTTTCTTTGGAAGGAGTACTTTTTCTCTTTACTCACTAAGTTTTTACTTTTTAAGTATTCACTTTCTACATGTATTCACTTGATATGTTTTAACAATCCTTCATGATATTATTTATAATTCACTTCCCATGTTGAGGCTTTACTGACATTTCAGATTATGTTTTCAGGTATGGATAATATTATATGTAGGTAAATGCAATTTCTATGGGTCTTGGATCTTTCAAGTATTAAAGTTATTTGGTACCTTACAACTCTACCTTTTGTCCTCAGTCAACTGAATACTACCTTGTATTATTTGCATTAAATCTACTCATCAAACCACCTTTGGATTATTCATTTGAGCATATTCATCACTACTGAAATTTTATTCAGTACCTGTTCACTTTTGGATTCATCACCTGTATGCATCTAATACTATCTTTGGATCTATGTGACTCTTTATTTACATTACAAAATTTCCTGTATAAGTTATTTTCTAAAGTCTCCTAAGGATCTGATGCCTGACACCCCTCCATTTGGTCTACAGTCATCTAGTTATATGCCATCTTGGATTTATTTCTTATTCTTTCAACATTGGATTTTAATTTGATTTCCTCATCAAACCACCTATGGATTCTTTCAACATTGGATATATTTAATTATTATTATCTTCAGCACCTTTCACCTTTGGATTCACATCTGGAACTACCTTTAGATCTATCAACAATAGATTTATTTATTTTTACAGAAATGATTACCAGTGTTCTCCCCAGGATCTATCGAATGGGCACACTGCCCAGTGAATTTAACTGACCGCCCGGCTAAAAGTTAAGAGATTCTCGCAGTTCCATATGGTACTGCTCACTGATCTCGATCAATGTTAATTCGAACATACTATGCGACCGAGGTCAATGAGACAGGAGCATATAATGTTAAATTATGCAATTAATTTTTTACTCTGGATCGCTTAAGTCACATTTATAAATAATGGAAAATTTTATAATATTGCAAAGTATTACACTTCCCTACTTGGCTACTTCATGATGCCACCTGGCAGGCAAAATTTTCTGGGGAGAACACTTGAGGACACTGGGGAGATTACTGATTTTATTTCAGTATTTGTTCACTTATAACTAGTTAAATAATGTATCATAAAGATGCCATTTTGGACTACAGGTTATAATTCTTAACCTTGCTTCTCCATCTTAGGATATTATATTATTCTTTACATGTTTCCTGCTTTTTATGCTTACATATGTAATTACTCATATCCTGGATTTAAATATTTTTATACGTAAGCAATACTCCCCTAATTGGTAAAATTTCGATTTATATACTAGAATTATATAACATTCATATTTTGCTAAATATATAGCAGCCGTATCACTTGGTCTACTTTCAATTAATTTCGATCTACATTTATTTTTTACTTTCTGTTTTACTTAGCTTCTCACTGCTATGTTCAATACTTTTTATTTACCTATGAACTATTTTATGTTTATTTTCTGAATATCTTATGACTTTATATTTGTAGAGTCCTATTATTCCAACAAAATTTCTACGTTATAGATATACTTTCTCTTTTCCAATGCTACTCTTATGTATCTCTATACTCTTATTTTTTCAGAATATGACTATAGAGGTCACTATTTCCATATCTTCACAGCTCTCTATTAAGTCTGTTATGCTATATCCTGTAGCTAAGTCACTAATGTGGTAATGCTTTAGATTCATTCATCTACTCTACTAAATATGTGGGCCTTATTTTTTCGCCTTCTTCCTTCCAATACGCATTACTTGAAAACTCCAGGCATCATTACTTTTCTCATTATACTTTCGATTTCTGTTTCGGCTCATTTTTAGGCATGTTTTGATTCGTATGAATTTTTTGCCTACTTTTTTTCATTGAAGTACAAGCATTTGGTATTAGTCTCCTTTTTATACTAACACTTACAAAGCTAGGGCCCTTACTAAAAGGTTGGGCTTTACAACCTCTGCTAGCCCAGTAAGTTTAATAACTTTTGCTATAATTTTTACCTTTCTACCTTTTTTCCCCGTTCGTAAAACTATTAGTGCAATAAGAGGGTGATACGAATGTTCCAATTATCCTCATTCTATCGCTACTTTCGTCTTTATTTAACTACTCCTTTATCCCTTCCCCATCCTCTATTTAATACCTCATCCTATACCATATGCTTGTTCTAAATAATTTTAATTCTTCTAATTTCTACAAAATTCCAACACTAATATATTTTTCCAAATTTACCTAAAAATCTGCATATAATTCAAAAACCTTTCTCCCACTCTGAAAACATTTAATTATATTTTATTTTAGCTTTATCCTTATTTTTACCTTAAAAATTTTTTATGTTATTGACACTGTGTTGGGATTACCTTGTCCATACTGTAAGAGAATGTGGTAATTTTATTCTTTTTGCTTTTTGGCCTTTTTTTCACCTCTCTTCCACTGTTATGGACAAGTATAGAAATGCAGTTCCCGATACATGATTAGGTGTAGTCCCCCTAATGAAATACCTGACCATGTATCAATATTTACTTCAGCTGATATCAGATTTTGCATTTTTGCTATCCCTGTTTTCGACCTATAATTAAATTTGCCCACCCATATCTAATGGCAGCTTTGCCATCTTTTATTTTTTGTTTATTTTATTTCATTTGTTTAATCATTTGGTACTAATCATTTTACTTTACAATTTCCTCACCTCTAATTGGCTTTGCAATTCAGCCCATAATTGTCTTAATTCCTCACAACTTTTAGGATATTAACATTCTTTCACCTTTTACAAAACTACAATACTTCTTTTTTTTTTTTCTACTATCCTTACCCTTCTGGTCCTTGGCATTTTGTGTACTTTTCACCTCCATCTGTGCAAACTTTATCAGACTTATCTATTCTTACATACACCTTTGCATCCTTTACTGCTGTTATACCTTGCTTGTTTATTTTTATTTATCAACTGAAACTTTATTATTACTGCTATATATATATTACTGTGCTATTCATATAATTCAGTTTAGAAATAAATTATTTAAATTCTCTTATTTTTAAAGACAAAGTACAAAGTAAAAAATATACTTGCTTTTCCTTCTATGATTGCAGACACCAGATCTATTACACTACCTGCTGCTAGTAATGCTGATTCATAAGTTTTCTAAAAAGGCAAGGGAAAACCCCTCATTATATTATATACTCCATGTTCAATTTTCATAAAATACATATTTTTTTTATTCTGAATTATTGAACTGGTATGCTGTATATACTGAGTGGCCACTTTATTAGGTGCACCTACCCTTTCCATGAAATGAAGCAATCCTTCAGTAACAGCATCACATGCTTGTACCATGCAATATAAAACAGGTAGGCAGATACATAAATATATATAGGGATGCTGTATGTATACAATTCAGCATGAGAATGGACAAGCAAAAGATTCGGGTGATTCAAATATGGTATGGCAATCAGTATAAGATGTATTCATAGGAGTATCTTGCAAATTACAACCCTGCTGAGATTTTTATGTATGACTGTGTCTTGGATGCATTGAGATTGATCCAATAATCAAATAGCATCCAGCCAAAAGTCATCCTGTAGTTTGAAATAGCTAGTTGATGTGGAAAGCCAATGGAAACTGACAAGACTTTACAGGATAACACAAAGGCAACAGTCAATCAAATAACCTAGAAAAATGGTAAAAGAGGCATTTTCAAATGCTCAACTCATCACAGATGAGGTATCCCAGCTGACAGCTGAACAAATTCCACCGCTGTCCGCAAAAAACAAGAAGGTACAGTCACAGTAGGCTCAGGAATATCAACACTGGATGGCGGTGAAGGATTGGAAAACATTGCCCTGTTTGACAAATTCCAGTTCCTGCTGTTTGTTTTCACACTAATCAGAGGACCAGAATATCATGAAAACACCATGAGTTCACACACACACCCATCCCAGCAGGTATTAATTATACAGGCCAATGGTAGCCATGTAATGGTGTGAGGAGTGTTTCCATGATATACATTGTGCCCCTTTATACCAGTGGAGCAACATTTGGGATCCACAGGTTAGCTGGAAATTGTTTCTGATCACGTGTGTCACTTTGACTGCAGTATACTCATTAACAAATGGGTTATTCCAACAGGATAATGTGCCATGTCACAAGGGCAGAATTGTGACAGTCATATTCACAATTATCAGATCTCAATCCAGCTGAGCAGCTGTGGGATAAGGTGGAACAAGTTTTTCGATGTGAAGATCTAAAACCATCCAAATTGCAATGATTGTGGGAAGCAATTGAGCAAACATGGATCAGCATTCTTGTGGCATGCTTTTGATACCTCAATGAGTCCATTCTATGGGAAATCTGAGCTGCTCTGAGAGGTAAAATGGTACCTACCCAATATTTGGTAGGTGTACCTAATAAAGTGGTCACTCAGTATATGTTCAGTTTATAATTTTCCCAAATTATTTTCTGAATATATATTATCCTATTAATTTAGAAAATCATTTGGAAAAACCACAGAATTTACATCTGTACTTTTCCAATTGAAAAATAATCAGTGATGCAGGCTAAGGACTGGAGAAGCAAAATATTAAAATTCATTCCCACTATAGTTTAATAAATATTTTCATTTTTAGGGTTTTTTTTTTTTTTTTTTTTTTTTTTAATAATTTTTGGTTGTTAGAATACTATGATGAACATGCTAGAGTGAAATAAATAGAAATATACTCCTTCCAGGAGGTATGCTGCAATTTACATATTTGAAAGTATTTCATCAAGTGGCAACTCACTGAATAAGAAAACTAAAACTTTAATAAAGGATTTCTGAAATACTTTCAAAGCTGGAATAGTTTGGTTAATTTCTATTATTTCAAACCTGAAAAAGTTCCACCAAACAACATGAATTTATATCTATTACACTTATGAAATCCACTTTACTTTATATTTTTGTGTCCATAATTTGATTTAAGAAAATCATATTACATCAAGAAAAGAAAATATATGTGACAAATTAATTTGTCTCTCTAGGCTCCTTCCTCCTCTGCTATTTTTCTTGCCTTTACACATTTTTAATGCGGTGGATTCTCTCTCTCTCTCTCTCTCTCTCTCTCTCTCTCTCTCTCTCTCCTCCCCATCCCCTTTTTTCTTTCTTCCTTTTATTTAGTTTAAGTAATTTCTGTAGATTGGTATTGTTTAATTATTTATTTTCTAATAATTTTCTATTATTTTCATGGTAATGTGATTTTGTATATTTTATTTGCATATTTCTACCACTGGTTCATATTAATTTGCATATTCACCATTGGTTGATATTAAAAATTTACATTTTGTAGCCTTATTATTGTTGATTGTATTTTTCTGTAGAGAGCACACTGTAATTTAAATTAGTGTTTCCCTTAGTTTGCTCAGTCATAGTTCATATAAGGGCACCAGTGAATGCGTGGCTGCTTCCCAGCAGTTCACTATGGAACCTTTTGGGAATCTACAGATGTGGTGCTACCTGAAGAAATCATGCTTGTAATTCCCTTATCTTTCTTTTCTTTATTTCATTGTTTTCCATTTATGAGGTGCCTGTGCTCACCTGTAAGACACCCTTCTGCAGTCTTCTTGCTTGAATACAGGCAACAGTAGCACCATTACAGTAAAATTCTGTGGGGTGCTTCCCATTTACAGTATAGACACTCTCCAATTCATTATTCTATTCCTTCTTAAACTGATTAATTCTCAGTTGTTAATAAAGTTTTAATTTACTTTTATCCTTTTGTTTTCATACAACTAATGGTAGTTCCTTTTAAACAAAATACTTGCTATAGTTTTGACAACACACATTCCGTGGCTGAAATATGTTTAATTTTAATTTAATTGAATAAAGTGTCTTTATTGCTAAAACAACAAAGAGAATGTAGCTTACTGATAACTTGATAACTACACAGATAACTTGGCAGTTCTGTGAGGAACCATCAATGTTGATATGTACCTTAATACATTCATGCTCTCTATGAGGCTTAATGGCACATAAGCTGCTAAGGCTATAATGTGCTCTCTATGACATGGCAGTTCTTTGGTACAGACCTATGTTGATTCAACAGGATAATATCCCAGTCTACAATAGCCAAGTGGTCAGATGTGAGGGTGCACACATACACATGCTTTGAGTGACCAGGGTTCAAGTCCATAACTTCTAAATATAGTACAGGCAACCCCAGTATAACACGGTACTTCTACAACACAGTTTTGCTCTAACACGGTTTGAGAATTGCGGAAATCCTTGCACAACACGGTATTTATATAACACGATTTCGCTCTAACACAGTTTGAGAACTGCTGGAAATCTTGCATAACACTGTATTTTTGAGCTTTTGTGCTGGGAAAACCCTACTATTATGTTGTATGTAATTTTCAATGTTTCCATTCCTTTTTGTGAATCTCTGCTGTTGACTCACTTGTTGTTATCGCCTTCATGATATTTTTCTAAAGCACATTTCTGGAGGTCACTACCATAAAACAATAAAAACAATTTGCAGTTTCCGGTTTATTGGGCTTTTCTGTCAGTGTAATCAATTATAAATGGGTAGTAAACTCGATCTTCTTGAATTTACTATAGTACCTAAAGCTGGAATTCTGTAGGTTTTCACGTTATTATGGTGAAACGTATTTCCCCTTCCATGAAATATTCAATCATATAAAAAACATAAATACATTTTCAGAAACTCATTACTCCGTATCTCACTTGTGCGTGCTGTATTCTTTGTTATTAATTGCTTATCATTTTTACAACCAAAAAAAAAAAAAAAAAGTCAGCGAACAGAAATATCAATTAGTATGTACATATTACAGTATGTATTAATTAAGCTATGTATGCAAGCGTAAATTTATTTTTATTTTGCTAACTGGAAAATATTCTTCCGATTTTCATGTATCATTTAACTTTGTTAATTGGTAAGGTAATGAAGTTAAATTTGTGCTTTATATCTTTAAAGTGGGTCCACTGTATTTTGTTGGGAGATCCCTGGGTTAGGTTCTGTGCTATTGAACTTGTGCTTGTTTGAGACCATAAAAAATTGTGACTTTTAAAGAGAGCAGAAGGTACACGAAATTTAGATGCTGCAGAAGAGATTGTGCTTAGCAGCAATGAAAAGGAAGAAAATTAAATGAATGTATATTATCTGACATATAAGAATCACACTTTGTAAGGTAAGACTTTTGTTCAGTTATTGCTATTTAAGTTACTACTATTATAAAAATAAAGTTAAAATATTAAGTTATTACTACTATAAAAATTAAGTTTCCGATAGTTATAAAAAAAAAATGGTGTATTTATGTTAGCTTTTGGAATGTAACTCCACTTTTTGTACTGGTTCTTAGTTCTGTATAACACAGTTTCACATTACACGAGATTCTGTAGGAACCAAAAAACCATGTTATATGAGGGTTACCTGCATTGTTTCTTGTATTCTCTATATCTTGTAAACTCCTCTGACTGTGGGGTCATCCTGGAGTATAAACAGAAAATGAATTTATTTATTTTACCACTGATGCTATTTGAGAATGGTTTACGAACACAAATGTACAAAGGCTGGAATGGCCTGATAGGGTCTCAATTTGAACTATATGAATGCCTATGGGATGGACTGAAATGTCAGGTAAGGGCCCAACCAACATATCCCACATTGATAGCTCAGTTGGTCACTGCTCCACAGGAAGAATAGAAGACTATACCAGCTACAGTCTATTGTTTGTTGGCAAAAAGCATAGACAGGAGGGTGGGGTACGACACAGTAGACAAAGGTGGACCAATATGCCATTAGGGTGAGTGGCAATAACATCAGTATAAAACTGATGTGCATCCAGATACTTTCTGGAGGGTAACTGAGTCTGTATTGTTCTGATATGTATTAAGTATGTTGAAGGGATAATTTGCAAATTGTATGGAAAAAAAATCCAGAATTGCTCACAGGAAAACCCTATTTCTTCTTCCTGAGATTGGCTAACTACAACCCCAATTGAAGACATTTCTAAAGACATCTTTAGAAATTTCTCCAGTCATTGATGGGGTCAAAAACCTAGATTTCTCCAAATTAGTAACAAGTGGCAAAACCACTTGACTGTCACAAGGACTTGAAGGATAGTGTATGTAATATCCAACCAAACCAGTCAATCCAATCAAATAACTGAATAAAGTGTTATTTAACAAAAATAAATAATATCTATTATTTATTTATCACACCTTATTTATTAACAATGCAATATAAGATGCTTGGATGACCATTCTTACCCATGGACATCTGATGATATCTGTATTTTTCTGTGTTTAACACAATCACAGAATGATGCATTATAATTAATTCAATCTGTGATAACAGTGCTGCATTAAATTCTGTACAACCGAGAGGGCTATCCAAAAAGTAACATACAAATCCAGTTAACTTAAAATGAATTTATTTTATAAATAATTTACATCAAAAACCTACAATATGGTCACCTACACGCATCATGACTGCTTCCCCATGTTTGAGTAATTTTTGAATGACATTTAAGTGACTGCTGAAGTTGTCTGATGTGTTGGGACATAGCCATACTCAATGCTTCCAAAAACAGAAATCTTTGTCCACACAGGGGTTCCTTGAGATTGGGGAACAGATCATAATTGCAAAGACCATATCAGGACCATAAAGATAAGTGGAATAGGACCAGGGTATGCCTGCCAGAGTGCAAAAGTTGATGTTGTAGAGCGCACATCTTTTAAGGGCACACAAG
Source organism: Mastigoproctus giganteus (assembly GCF_048544385.1). Classification (NCBI taxonomy): domain Eukaryota; kingdom Metazoa; phylum Arthropoda; class Arachnida; order Uropygi; family Thelyphonidae; genus Mastigoproctus; species Mastigoproctus giganteus. Next base: position 21,198,902 of record NC_143580.1, read on the forward strand.
GTGATATTATTTTACATATTGGTACTAATGACATCAAAGTAAGAGATCTGAAGACTTACTTAAAAGCAAAGGGAAATGGCAAGAAAAAGTCACAAGTTAGGATGAAATTTGAAAGTGTCGACAATTCTACCCAGACACGATAGGAGGGAGTACATAAAGAGAGCCTTCTCAATCAATTTGGCCTTAGAGAGATTGTATGAGGCTCATGGGGAAGAATTTTTCTAAGCATGATCTACTTTTGTTAACAGGAGAGACTGCTTCTACAGGTATGGGATACACTTAAATAAAAAGGGTGCAAGATAATATTTGCTGATGCACTTGAGGCAATTTTTTTTTTTTTTTTAGGAGCATTAGCAACTAAGGCCATATTGCTCCGGGAATATGCGGTGGTCATTCCCTGACCTTTCCGCATCCTCCGTATTTGGTGGTGACGGGCTCGAACCCCGGTCTAATCAAGAAGCGTGTGCTACGCACTGCTGCTCCTTCCCACCTGGCTACGGAGGTGCACTTGAGGGAGTGTTAGATAGGTCAGAACACTGCTGTCTTGGGAGGATATGCAGACTAATAGATTAACAGCTGCAGGCAAAGGAGAAAGTGATTCCTGCTTGGAACAGAACATGGAACAGTCCTGAAAGCAAGGTAACAAGGATTTCAAGGCATTCTGTCAGTCATCTTGGAACAAGGAAATACATGGGCTGTGTCAGAGTAACTAACACAGTAAGAGGAAGAATAAGTGCATGCAAACTTGCATGTACGCCAATAATACTATGAGCATAGTAAATAAATTTTATGATTCTGAAGTACTGGTAGATTTTTTTTTTTTTTTTTTGTTGGTAGTTGTTGGCGCATAGGCTTCTGTGGCCATAATGCACCTCCCAAGGTTTTTGCAGTACTTTGATCCAAGCCCGAGGAGGGAATCGAACCCGCGACCTTTGGGTTGCTAGGTAGGCACTTTACCCACCCGGCTAGCCCGGTCGGCTGTACTGGTAGATGATAGGTTAAATAAATTTAAGAATGAATAAGAATTTAAATAAATTTAAGATGGAAGATGATAGGTTAAATAAATTTAAGGAGGAACTGGATAAACATTTAGAGGGAATGGTTGTGTGAATTTTTTTTTTTTTTTTTGGCTAATGCTACATGAGCTCATATGCTTGCTTTCTTGTATCATATGCCACAATTACTATTACTATTAAACCTAAATAGATGTCAGATGAACTGATGAGACTTCTGGCAGAGACGAAAAATGCATAGGATGCATTTAAATTATCATGTGATACAGATGCTTATGGTAGGTATAAACTAGCCTGCAATCAAGTCACAAAGGCGGTTAGGCAAGCCAAGGCAGATTACAAGATATCCTTGGCAAAGGGTGCAAAGGAAAACAGCAAAGACCCCAACACTCCAACTTTGTAAACACTCTAAGCTGTGTCAAACGCTTTTTCTATGTCAAAAAGAACCATGACATGGTGTTCTTTTCATACAAAAGCATCACGGATGTTTATTTCTGCCATGATCAGTAAATCAAGAGTGGATCTGCTTTCACAGAAACAGCCTTGTACCGGGTTAAGAAGGTTGTTTTGGACTAAAAACAAGGTTAGGTGGGCACTGATCATTTTTTCCAGGACCTTGTTCATACAGCTGGTGAGTGCAATAGGTCAGTGACGTTGTGGATTTGTAGGATCCTTTCTTAGTTTTGGAAATGCCAAAACATAAGCGTGATGCCATTTGTCCGGAAAGGTATTCTCTTTGAAAATTCTATTATAAAAAAGTAACAATGTCTTAAGGGCTGATTCAGTAAGCTGTGCTATCATGATGTAGTGATAGCACAGCTTACTGCTACACTGAGTTTGGTGGTGGAAGCATGGTGCAATTCTGTCATTGTGAAAGGGAGTTTGTATGCAGTACTGCATACATGTATGAAATGCTTCTCAGCTTGTGTCTTGTGTACCTGAAAATGAGGTGTTTAAGATGTCGTGGCTAAGATTTTCATGAACGATTTGCCCAATTCATTTGCAATCTTCACTGGTGTTGTAATATCACAACCGTTTACAGTTAGTATGGGAAGGTTGATGCATGGATGTTTTGAGTACATACGTCATAGTTTGGCCCATATCGTGTGTGTTTTTGTAGTTCATGTAATCGTGGAGGTGAAACGTCTTCATGCTTCCCTTTTGCTAGTCTTTCTAATACATTTTGTTTTGCCCAAGCCTGTTCAAAGCAGATGAGATTTGCAGTTGTTGGAAACTTCCTGAAGATGTTCTATGCTTTGTTCTTTTATTTCAAGCGAAGCTGCATTCATTATTCCACCAATATTTTGAGCATGCTGATATTTTGTTGGATTGCTTTGAAATTGCTTGGTCTGCTGCTTGTAGTATTTGGTTAAATATATATTCTGTGGCCAAGTTAATGGATGGTTTGCTGGATCTGCTTTTCTTACAGTATTGCTAATTGTTTGTATATATCCCATTTTGCTTTAAAAAATGTTCCATTGTTCTGTAGAAAAATGGGGGATGTTTGTATCAATCCAGCATATCATCGGGTAATGGTCACTACCTAATGGATTGCTATGAATAGTCCATCCAAATAGACAAATAGAGGATATATGGATGCTGAGCATAGAGAGACATCAATAGCTGAAGTAGATCCTGGAGGTAAATGCACATGTGTGTGTGCCATTATTGAGAGTAATCAAATTGTGCTGGTGAAGTAACTTTTCTATAATTTGTCCTTGTTTTTCCATATTTTTGTTTCCCGATATAACGGATGACGACTATTGAGGTCCCCTAGGATGAAGTAGAGTTGAGGAAGTTGTACCACTAGTTCTTCTAGGTAGCTTATTTTTTGATTAGGAGGCAAGTATAGCGAGACGATAGTCAAGTCAAAATTAATGTTTACTCGCACTGCAACTGCCTCAAGGTTTGTTTTTAATGGGAGTGGTTTGGAGGGTATTCGAGCGTTGATTATCAATGCCACATCTACATCAGCCAGATTGTTAGGGTTGTGTACAATACGAACTTGCTGATGAATTATATAGTTCTGGAGAGAAATAGTTATATGGGGGTTAGGTTGGTTTCCTAAAGGAAGAAAGCGATGAGATCATATTTGGATTTAGTAGAACCCTCGATTTGTTTTTGACGGGCTGATGGTTTGTTTCGCTCAGGTTTTCCTTTCCCCTTCTTTGGAAAGTATGGTTTTCCAGTGTCATATCCTCGTCAGTGAAAAGTTCTAGTATGTGCTCATCTTGCTGTGAGCTATCTTCTAAGTCCATGCAATCTGTTTGGTTTGCATCAGGACTAGTAGTTACTTTAGTGTTTTACTGTGGGGAGGCATCTGCTGTACACTAATTGAAGTATTTATGGCTTTACTTTGCTAGTTGTTTGATTTACTGATACAGTGGCCAATACTGACCTTGCCCACTGAGATAGCGATTTGCTTGGTGGTATGGTTACCACCGTTTGGGTTGCAATTGATATGTCTTTTTGTTGCTTGAGCATAGGTTGGTTTATTAGTATTCAGGACTAGAAAAGATTTCTTGGCCTCCTGATAGGTGACATTGTGTTCAATTTCATATTGCTGTATGTGTTGTTCATGTTTCCAAAGGGAATACTCCTTAGAAAACACTGGATGTGCCTCTCTGTAGTTTGGTGTTTGTGTGCACAGTGGATCCACAGGCAGCTGCTCCTCTGCAGACTGTCTGTGAGTGCCCAAAATTCTGGAACTTGTAGCAGCATAAGGGGTTTGGAATATACTAAATTCCAAAAAATTCTAACACAGAAATTAAGATAACATGATTTGATCACTGTTGGTGGTTTAGGGTTATCGAAAGTGAGTACAGCAGACTCTCGATTTACCGGGATCGGATTAACCAGGACACTTCAAGACTCCAAATTTAAAAAAAAAAAAAAAAAACCAACCAAAAATCATAAAATCCAAGTAATAACTAGAATAAGTATAAACAAATGTTTTGCAAGTCGTCAATAAGTGACAAGAAGTGGCGTACATTAATCATTAATAGGTACATTAATCTCCCAAGAATTGGGAGATTAATGTACCTATTATCTCAACCCCTGCTGTCTTCACACCCACCACTCAAAAAAAGAGACCACATGTTTTGTTTTAGTGGGTCACGTCGATCGTTGTGTTTCGTTGCACCACAAAAAGACAAATTTTGTTTTGTTATTTATGTCAGGAATGTAGAAATTTTTTTTATAGTAAATATATATATTTTTTTGTTTAGAAATCATGAAAATGATGGGTAAACACAAAGGAGTTGTGCTTTCAGTTAAACAAAAACTTGAAATTATTCAAAAGTTTGAAAACGGTGCAACGTTAAACCTTTAAAGAACCATTGTAATGTTGGTGACCAAACCATACACAACATCGTAAAAAATAAAGGGATGCTATTAGATTTAATATCGACATCGCAAAAAATAAAAGGAAGTGAGTAGTACGTGATAAGTTTTTTCGTTTTTTATGTATCGTCATATTTTTTATGTAGGTTGCTGAACATTTTTTGATACAGTTAGTCCCCGACTTACGCAAATTTTTTTTACTCAATTTATTTATTTTTTTTTTTTTTTAGGATTGTAAAATTTAAAACAAAAAAAATAAATAATAAATAAATAAAATAAGCAATCAATAATGACGATCGTGGCATGCACAAATTGCGCAAGTGAGATACGGAGTAACAAGCAAAAAAATAGGAAAGAAGAGAAGATTCTTACAATTCATTTATGGTTTTTTTTTTATATGACTGAAGATTTCAGTGAAGGGAACACACATTTCACCATAATAACGTAAAAATCCACAGAATTGCAGTTATCGGTATTTTTGCAAATGCAATAAGATGAATTTACTATTGTTTATATTTAGATGCATGAATAGAAAACCCCAATAACACGGAAAGTGCAAATTGTTTTTATTATTTTTTGGTAGTGACCTCCAGAAACGTGCTCTAGTAAAATGTGAGCTCACGCAGGATGATAATAGTGAGTTTTCGCATTAACCCTGTGTGTGAAGTTTTTTACAGAAAGTTTATTTTGACTGTTATGGTACCAACTAAGAGAATAAGCAACAGTGGTACTAGTAAATCTACCAAGAAAAGGAAAGAGATAGAGTTGGATCAGAAAATTAAACTAATAATCAAGTATCGCACTGAATTCAGATTTGTCAATAATAATGTAGTAGCAATATGTTATTACTCATTCCCGAGTTACGTAAAACTCAACGAAGTAAGAAGTCCTGGAACGCATCTCTTACATATGTCGGGGACTTCTGTATTTTTAGATTAACCGGGAAATCGATTATCCGGGATTTGTTTTTTACTATCTATCCCAGAAAATCAAGAGTCTACTGTATTATGTTCTGAGTATGAACTAGCTTGTCGTCTTTTTTTGTCATTCTTCTGACATTGATCTCTCCTTGATCGTGCAGTTCTTGTTTTAGCTCGTCATCTGACATGTTCATGAGGTCCCATTCAGTGATGACACATCCTGACGTGTTCAGGGAAACATTCTGGGTTCTAGGAACTGTTGGCTCCATTTTGCCCTGGAAGGGAAAGCTTTTGCCCTCCAGGTTACCGGCCCCGCCATGTAGGGGTAGGAGCAGTGCCACCTTTGTGACCAAGTGGTAGTGGGTTACTAATAAAACAAAAAAATTAAGAAAAGGAAGAAAGAAAGAATGTTACTTTTCCTTCTGATCTAGTAAAGTGTTTTCGTTACTGAATGAATTGAGTGTTAATGTAACGCTGAAAATAAGGAAACGATTTTATTTCACCAAGAAAGCACACTAATTTACTGGAAAAGACACTTCATCACAATTGCTTGGCACCTGGGGTGGCCTCAGGTGCCAAGTGACTTTTCATATTTGTAATGTCGCAGTAAAAATTCAGTGGAGAGAATTTCAGTATTCCAGATTCATTGTCTATTTCTTCACAGGTCATATATCTGTCTTCCTATAAAATGGTAATAATGACTGCCAATGTATTTGTCTGTAGATGTTCTCGGTCTCCTGAGCACTGCTTATCTGGTTTGGCCTTTACGAAACCTTTCTGACCAATGTGAAATTGTGCCATAATCTATTGTTCACTCACTGCATACTTCCCACCACAACTCAAACAGCATTCGACCATATAAAGTTTCAATTTTGATAAAAGATCTTTGATGTGAAACTATAATCTGATCGAAAGCAACATCGCCATCTAAAAGCCTCTACACAAACATTCAATGCAGGAACTCTGCCTGAAGCTAAATTTATTATCCTGATAAATTTCAGTTGTGGGGAGTGAGAAACACGTGCAGCGTGAATTACTTTTGGAATAACCCTTAAAATATCTTTTGTTAGATAGACAGATGAAAGAAAATGAAATCATAAAACAAAAATAATTTGAAGAAAACAGTATAATAGTAGTAGTAGTGGCATGTGATGCAAGAAAGCAAGTGTATGAGCTTATGCAGCATCAGCCAAAAAAAAAAAAAAACACACCATCTCCAAATGCCTGTCCAGTTCCTCCTTAAATTTATTCAACGTATCAACTTCCACAACGACAAATGGAAGTTTGTCGTTGTGGATTTAACCACCCGCTGGCTAAAGGCAAATTTCCACACATCTATTCTACATCTGTCATTTCTTAATTTGAATTTATGCCCCCTTAGGTTTGTAATCTGAACAAGTGGAAGGATCCCATCAGAATTTAGCGTGCTCAACCCATTCAAGGCCTTATACACCTCAATCAGATCACCGCACAGGTGCCTAGTCTCCAGCCACTGCAATTTACAGAACTTTAGCCTCTCTTGGTAAGAGGATCCCTTCATTCCCCTCACCAATCTTGTTGCCCTTCTCTGTACACAATCAAGCAAATCAACATCCTTCCTAAAATGAGGCCTCCAGACCTGTACTCATTTTAGCAACACTCACTGGCTCCATGCTGCAGAACCTTTTATTTCAGACAATGTAATGAGATGGCATCTAACAACCACCATACAGTAATTAAGATATATTACTCAAAACGACGTGAATTCCTTTGTCATATAGAGAACAGAATAATATCAAGAAATGAAAATGGCCATCTTGTAATGTCTCAATGGAAAAACTGAAGCTACACTGCTTTTTAATTAATTTATTCTCAATGATCACATTAAGAATTGCTTATGATCATTTTGGCACATTAAAAAAAAAAATAATAAATAAAAATATATATATATAGGTGAGTAAATATATCATCTAAAAATGGAACATTTAAATACATATAAGCATACCAGGATTGTTACTGCACAGTTGTAGGACTGCTCAAACAGTTTCAAAAAACAATATTTTATTGTTCTCTGAAGATGTATTTTTCTAGTGGCCAGTGGAAAATTAGTATATGTATACTTTTATTTCATATTTTCTAAGAAGCATCAAACTCAATAAGTATAAAAAATATTTTTAACAAAACTTACAGAATTAAAATAAACACTGTCATATTTAGAAGATAACTTCTCAAAACTAGATTGATCTTTTATATCTTTGGTCGCCTTCATCATTTCTAATAATTCCTGGCTAAAAAAAAAAAACCCATTAAGAGCTTATATGATACAGTTCTTACTGTTCTAAGTTTTGCTGAAAGTAATTTACATATATGAAATTTTTACAAATGTGTGTGTGTGTGTGTATATATATATATATATATATATATATATGTATATATATATATACACACATTGCTTTTTTTGGGACAGTACGGCTTACCGGCACCTTTATTAACAGTGACATGTGACATTTGGATGCAATGCACTTTGAAATTTGTAATATTCTGTAAATTTTTTTCACATGTTTACCTACTATTCAAATAAGCTTAAAATGATTTATCTAAATTTGCATTTTTTACTGTCAATTGTTAAGATTTTTTCTATATAAAACTGTATAACCGTTTTTATGATTCTAAATTACTCAGCCTGACCTCTGTTTAATTATTCTGAATTCCCCTCGGAAGTTACATTTAAAATAGTTTCCGTTGAGTGAAGAAAATTTTCTTTGCTCAACAATAGTGAACGGATTAGGAGAGAATTAACGTGGTACACCCTGTTCACTTTTCTGGCCTTCAGGCAATTAGTGCTGCTCTGCGAATTAAGAGAGCTAAAGGGATTAGCATTCTACAACTTAGTGGTACCTGGTAAAACCTATCCGACCACCTGTCCCACATGGAGAAGTCGCGCTGGTCAAGAGTGAGCAGATCAAGGTATATTCCCACTGGGCTTGGCCCACCTTCCAGTGGTGTCCAACCTTTTCCGGTACAGGGACCATATTCAAAAAAATTGGAAGTTAGATTTCTTTAGTGTGTTACATTTTCGATATCTTGTTGCGAGTAAAATTGAAAATATTCAAAAATTATTAAGTACAATACACAATTACATTTACTGAACAAAACATTTAATTAGAAAATGTTTTTGATAATTAACAAAATTTAAAATGCTGTTAGTTCACTATCCTCGTGGGCCGTACGTTGGACACCGCTGTGAATTAACTATAAGCAGCACCCCGTTCAAGAATTATAAAAGTGATTTTCTTTACAGCGACAAATAATCATCTGTTGTTTCACGGAAGTGCGTTATCCACATTTTTTCTGTAAATTTTCTTTATCTCTGTTTACATGGTCACAGCACCTAAATATCCAAATGACACAGATATTTTGGACAGTTCAAAAAAAAAAGAAAGAAAGAAAAAGAAAAGAAAAAAAAAATTTAAAATTTAAGAACTAGTGACAATACTGATGACAAGAAGAGGACAACGAAGGTATTAATCCTTCTAATTATGAATTGTTGGCATTTGGTGAAAATGAAGTTAGAAAATTGTCAATTACAGTTAAATGCAATTCGTGGATACCTAATTGGTAAGAAGGTTTCGGAAGAATTGAAGCATTTGATGAATGCTCTGAGTACAATACCAATTTCACCGAGTGAATGTGAGCGAGGATTTTCACAAATGAATCTGATCGCCAGTGCTTCGTTGATGGCAAAAACAGTTTCTTCGCTACTGTTTCTTAAAACTGCAAGCCCACCGCTGACCCGCTTCAATCCAGCACAATATGTTGATTTGTTGTTGTTGTTTTGGTTTTTAGGAGCATTAGCAACTAAGGCCATATTGCTCTGGGATATGCGGTGGTCATTCCGACCTTTCCGTATCTTCCGTATTTGGTGGTGACGGGCTCGAACCCCGGTCTAATCAAGAAGCATGTGATACGCACTACTGCTCCTTCCCACCTGGCTACAGAGACGCCCGATGTCGATTTGTGGCTAACTTCGGAAACGTCATTCAGCAACCGACACACAAAGAGGAGGAAAAGAATTTGGCATAGCATGTCGGATGAGAACTTAAAATATGGATTATTCTACAAAAACTTTATGAAATTTATTTTTAATTCTTTTACTCACAGTTTACTTATTTTTTTATATACTTGAATAATAAATTTAATAAACTGTGTTAAGATACTTAATTTGTTGTTCTTATTCTAAAAACATTACTACTAAAGTAACAATATCAGGGGGGAAAATTTAGAGTACTTTTCATATCCTTTTAATTTTCAATTTTTCCTGATAGCAAAGAATGAGTACCGGCACCTATTTTTTTTTACAAAAAAAGCACTGTGTGTGTATATATATATATCCAATAATTCAAAATAAAACAATATAAAATAAAAACTGTAGAGCAAAAATTAACATAAAAATAACGTAAAATAAAAATAAACCAACGGGGTGGGGGAGTAAAGGTAATATGACATAAACAGTAGCCAAATGTCCGCTATATAATTTAGCACTTTAAATCCAATTAATAAAACCGATATAAAATTTAAAATAATGCCAATCATTATTTATTTATTTTTTCTTATTTTATGTTATTACATCTTAACTTTTAAGCCATTATTTAAATATATATATAGATACACACACACACTACCATTTAAAGTTCAAAATTACATAGGGGTTTCTGGGCTATTATTTATGTCTAATTTTTATTCTTCTTTTTCGTTTGTTCGTTTATTTGGTTATTTTTATGTTAATTTTCGCTCTACAGTTTTTGCCATACTACTGGCTTATGTTTTATTTAATTTAAAAAAAAAAAAAATATATATATATATATATATATATATTTATTGTATGGAAATTCTTATATCTCACAACAACCACTCCAATCAAGAAGAAATTACAATATCTCACATCTCAGACAACATGAATCTACTCAATTCTGTTTAAGTTCACAATTAGTCATATTTATAATATTAAAATAAGAATTATTAAAAAATTAACTGTATAACATTTCTACAAAATTTATATATAATATATATGGACTACTATATATATATATCTCATATTGATAAAAATAATTAATTTACAGAATGACAAAGATATATATATATACACACACACACATATATATGTGTATTTATACATGAGAAATGTATAAATCATAGCCGACCCGACAGAGACAAAAAAAAAAAAAAAAAGATTAAAAAAAATAAAAATAAATTTTTTTAAAAGAATCTTTTCTTTTTGGTCTCTGTTGACCCGGGCTGGCTATGATTTATACATTTTGCATGTATACATCATAACAGAAACAGAGACCCTTGCTTATTGTTGTGGCTCCTATGGTTTTGGCTGTCGACCCTATGAAGAAGTAGTTAAAGCTTTAGGACCCACTACTTTAGGTAACATTGTTATCTTCATTATTATTTCTATTTTTTATATTAATTTATTTCTGGTTATCTCCACCTTACTGGCCTTCTCAATTTTTCCATGGTAATTACAATTGACAGGTCAACATCTGTTCCCTATACACTGAATATAAACATTTGTATATACAGTATATATATATATATTGTTACCTATTATTGGTAACATATAGGCATTAGTGTTCATACAATTCTGGTTATTAAGCTAGCCTTATTTAGGTCATCTTAATTCCGCATGGCCTATACATATTAGGTTTAGAAGTTTAATGCTTAATGATAATGAATTTTCATGACAAATTATTGATGAAAATTTTTATCTGTAGCAAAAGGTAATTACTAGTTATTATTAACAGTATACTTCTATTTTATTACTATAATATATTTTTGCATTCCATCACGTGGACGTCAATCCCCTTCTTCGTCGGGGGCTTTGAGTCGATTGACAGCCCTTTCGATGTAATGCCTCATACTTGCTCGTTTCTCTTTGTACCTAACACAGTTTTGCTATTTTAAGTTACTTTTCTTTTCTTTTGTTTTGTTTAATTTCTAAAGTTCCTTCTATAATTTTAGTTCTTAGATTTAAGTTTTTGAATTTTTTTTATATTTCTTAATTATTGTTTGCATATCTATTTATAGTATTAATTAGTTTTAATTTTTATTTTTTACGATCTCTTTAGCAAACTGTGATAGAGTACACAAAGCCCAACGGGTAAGTATCCAATATTGTAAAATTCCTACTTAATGCTGTATTCCGGTGGAGGTCGTAGAATAGAAAGGGAGAAATTTCCTGCCTTCTATTTGTTTTATAGGTAGCGATTTTTATAGCGCAGTCGCACTAACGTTACCCTGTGTGTTGATGGTGCATTGGCCTCAGGCCAATGCCTGCCGTGGAGGTTTGTTGTTAGATCAATGATTTTCTGTAAACTTTATATGGGTTGTGTTAACATGTGGATTAAAATCTTTTATTTACATGTGTACGGTAAACCCCCGCTATTCGCGGGGGTTACGTTCCTGACAAATGTCGCGAATAGTGAGTTATGGCTCCCATAGTAATAAAGGGGTTCCATTCCAAAGTATGAAATACACCTAATTCTGTTTTTGCACGAACTTTGTTTACACGAATTTGATTTAACACAAATTCAAAATAAATATTTCATTCTCTTTTTACACGAGTCATTTTGATTTAACACGATTTCTGTGAATTTTTTTTTGCCTAAATTGTAAGAATTTTTTTTTTATTTGTGGCATATTAGTATCATTTCTATATTACACACACCAATGGAATGGATAACAGCTAGTGTGTGCGTTTTGAAACGGGTGCTTTTGCTTACCAATGTGTACGTCTAGGTATCTATGAATCATCAACATTTTTATTGAATTTGGTGCACATTTACGGTATTCGTGCATTGTACCTTTGGAAGACATGTAGTAGTAAGCTCTATTTCAAAGTGAAAGAATCTTTAGTGAAATTTGTGCACATATAAATTTATTAATTTTGCCAATAGTCAATAAATTGTAAGTTTACAAATTTTTCATACCTTTTTTTATTAATTATAACTGAGATATTTTTCGGTAGCCCTTATACAATGTCGAATAATTCGCCTATTACCAAAATGAAAAGGAAAACGATTTCTTTGGAACTTAAAATTCAAATTTTAGATCGTCTTGCAACTGGACAAGTGGCTACGTCTCTAGGAAAGCATTTTGGTGTACATGAAGCTACCGTAAGAACTATTAAGAAAAATGAAGCTGCAATTCGGAAGTCAGTATGTTCTGAAACAAAAGTAAATGTTAATTCATCATCATATACAAGAGATATTGTCAAGGAAAAAATGGAAAAGGCTCTGGTAATATGGATAGAAGATCAGTCACAAAAAAAGAGTACCAGTAGATGGAAATGCCATCAAGCAAACAGCACTAAGAATTTACAGACAGATTAAAGAAAAGGAGCCAAGCATTTCATCTCAGTTAAACAGAAAGTATGAATTTTCTGCGAGTACAGGTTGGATGACAGGGTTTCTTAAAAGGAATGCTCTTCATAATATAAAAATTAAAGGTGAAACTGCATCTGCAGATGAATCGGCTGCTAAAGTAGTCCAGCAGGAACTTGCAAAAATTATTGAAGATGGAGGATACACTCCTGATCAAGTGTGGAATGCAGATGAAACTGGTTTCTTCTGGAAACGAATGCAACAGAACGTATGTAGCCAAATCGCAGAAAACTGCTGGTGGTTTTAAGGTAGCTAAGGATCGCGTGACCTTATTATTTTCCTCCAACACTTCAGGAGATCGTATGTTGAAACCACTGCTGGTAAATCGAGCCCTAAACCCACGTTCAATGAAAGGTGTAGATATCAATAAACTGCCTGTTCACTGGATGGCAAACAAGAAGGCCTGGGTGACCACTACTATTTTTACAGAATGGTTCAACAAATGTTTCGTCCCAGAAGTCAGACGTTATATGAATTTGAAAGGTCTCGAATTTAAAGTTCTTCTGATTCTTGACAATGCACCCGGCCATCCTGTCTTGGAACACCCAAACATACAAATTTTATTTCTGCCACCTAATACTACCGCTAGACCAAGGTATAATTGCGACAATTAAAACATACTACGTAAAACGAACATTCCAACACGTTTTGGACAAACTGAATGATGAAACACTAACAATCATTGATGTGTGGAAGAAATTCTCAATTATGGATTGTATCAATCAAGTTGGATTAGCGTTAACTGAATTAAAACCAGCAACTTTAAATGCGTGTTGGAAAGCGGTTTGGCCACAATGTGTAAAAAGCAAAGATCCCATCATCCCTAATACGACCGAATTTCCCAACATCATTACAATGGCACACAAAATTGGTGGAGAAGGATTCGATGATTTATCGTTTGAAGATATTGATGAATTGTTAACCGACAAAGCCCTAAGCGAAGATGAAATATTAGAGGTTGTCCTTGGGACTCCTTATCCCACAGAACGTAGTGATAATGAAGAAAATGATCCTGTTCTAAATGCAGATTTAATAAAAGAAGGTCTGGAACTGGCCAGAAAATTAGGTAATCATTTTGTCAAAAATGATCCTAATGAGGAACGCGCTGGGAAGTTTCAACGTGAACTGAAGTTGTTGACAGCCTCTTACAGAGAATTATATAACGGCCTAACCAAAACACGAACACAACGATTAATAACTGAATTCGTTCGTAAAACCGGTGAAACATCAGCACCAGAGGAGACTCGTGCTGATTTTGCTCAAGAGATCACAGAAAGAATTTCATTAATAGAGGAAGAAGACGATGTCCACAACATTTCTAGTGATGGCAGTGATATTCCAGTCGTACGCAAACATATGCGCCGTTTATTATCAGAAAGTGAAAATGTATAAAATCTTGTTATGTGTAAAACAGATTTTTTTTGTTCATAAAGAATTTTTTTTTCATTTCATATGCATACAAATTTATTTTAATACATTTTAATTACATATTATTACATGTGTATTTTGTTTAAATAAAATAATAAGCTTAAAATGAATATTTTTATGTGTTTTTTTTTAATTATTTTTACTGATTTTTTTAGATCCAGAACCAATCTTCTTTTCTTCCATAAATACAATGTCTTTTTTTACACGAATTTTTTTTACACGTATTTTTCAGGAACGTATCTATCGTGTAAAAACAGAATTAGGTGTATATAAGAAAAACTAGTCTAAAATTTTGTCTACGTATGTATTATATGTACCTTCATAATATGACTATGTACATAAACAGTACATAGTGAAATGCAAGCATATGGCAATGAAATGAAAATAAGAAACAATTTAATATTAAATGTAATATTTATTAGAAATTTCAAACAAATCTTTCAAACCAGTGCCTTTGCTAGCAAAAAAAACTTATCCCGCCAGTGTTATCACGAGTTTTGCTAAAGTGTTGATAAAGGAGTTTTGCTTTTTCACGAATGATGAGTGAACTTAACAGAATTTTATATTGAGTTCGGTCTTCTATCCACAGATTTAAAGCTTTTTCCATTTTTTTTAATTTAACATCACGAGTTACAGAGCAAATTTTTTAAGCAATTAGCGCGTTTTCACGGACACTACGGCGGATTTTTTCTTCCGATTTTTTGATTGATCGTACCGTTCACTCATTGATTTTATAATGTTTTGCCACTGAGGAGACATTTTCACCATTACAAATTGTGTCTAATAACTCTATTTTATTCACTAATGTCATCACCTTCTTTGATATTTTCACATTTCACATTCCCTTGTTATTCGTAGCCATATTTTTGTATGGGTTAGAAACAACTTGTCCAAATAAAGTCACTTTCTTCCATTAACAAACTCGAAAAAGTCTGTTTTACACTGAAAAATGGTACATTTATCACTTTTGTAAGAATATCAATTTATAAATTTATTCAATTTATAAGCAAATAAATTAAAACCAAACGACGAAACCTTCCATGACAAGCGCATAACACATACTGAACAAGGATTAGCGAGAAACATCCACGCTCGCGATTTTGTCACCCCTCTCCCCACACCCACTGAGCGTTGTTTTGACCAGGAAAGATAATTTTATCCACGCCCAATTTTTTTTTATGGCGGAAAATATTCACGGCACTTTAAAATTCACATTTTTTAGGTTTCCTTTTTATATTAAATCAGCGACCGCGAATACGCGAAACCGCAAATACAGATACCACGAATAGCGGGGGTTTACTGTATTAACATTATTTTTACATGCGTTTTTGTGCCTTACCTCGGACTCTGCCGGTACCGCTTTTCTAAGGCGTAAAAGCACATATTTGTCCAGAGGTAAAGCTATCTATATATATATATATATACAGCCTCTTACTATGGGGGGGGTTAAATTTGGCAATAGGTTGTAGTGCAGTCAGGCGATGAGCCTCGTCTGAGTGGAATAAACCTTATAAACTTGGGGATACTTTTTCTGAGTAAATACTATTTTATTTTTGGAGGTTTTTGATGAATATATGTGGGTCTACATTGGGGTGGTGGTGTGTTCCAATATTTGCGTATATATAGCAGTTTTTATGTGATACCTACTGTATCGGTTGGGAATTTTGTTTATATCTAGGGTTTTGATGAGTTTTTGTATTGCCATCTTTACGCTTTCTATATTGTTGCAGATTTTTAGCATTAGCATTTAGCATTAGTAGAGGCATTTGATGCAAGAAAGCAAGCTTATGCAGCATCAGCCAAAAAAAAAAAAAAAAAAAAAAACCACTTCCACTTCACCCCTCTGTTCGTTCAAAATACCTGTCCAGCTGAGCCTTAAACTTATTTAGGCTATCAACTTCCACGACAAGGGATGGAAGTCTGTTCCACCAACCAACCACCCGCTGACTAAAGTCAAATTTCCGCACGCTATCCTACATCTGTCTTTCCTCAATTTCAATTTATGCCCTGTCAGGTGATTATTCTGAGCGACAGGAAGAATAACATCAGCATTGAGCATGCTCAAACCATTCAAGGTCTTATACACCTCTATCAGATCACCTCGCTGGTGCCTAGTCTCCAGACATGTAATTTTCAAAACTTAAGCCTTTCTTCGTAAGAGCACGCATTTGTTCCATTCACTAATCTTCTTGCCCTTCTCTGTACTCGTTCCAGCAGCTCTAGATCCTTCTTGAAATGAGGCCTCCAGACCTGTATACAGTACTCTAGGTGTGGCCTGACCATTGCCTTATACAATGGAATAATCACCTCCTTATCCCTGCTAGAAAAATTCCTATATATCATTGACAATACACCATGAGCTACTCTTGCAGCCCGTCTGCACTGCTCAGAGAACTTCATATCTGCCTGCACAACCACCCCCAGGTCCCTTTCATTCCCTACCACTGTCAGTGTAGTACCACAGAGTTGATACGTTGCTCTGGGGTTGCTGTTTCCCATGTGTAGTACTTTACATTTGTCAATGTTAAACTTCATTTGCAACCTCTCAGCCCATCTGCTCAACCTTTCCAGATCCTGTTGCAGCAGCAGCATAGTGTCAGTAGTGTCCTTGACAACCCTGCCTACCTTTGTATCGTCTGCAAACTTCGACATTAAGCTTGATATACCCTCATCAATATCATTTATGAATACAGAAAACAATAATGGACCCAACACTGAGCCCTGAGGGACTCCACTAATAACATTAGTCCACGACGAGCAGTGTCCATTGATTACCACTCTCTGTCTTCTCCCCCTCAGCCACACCTTTATCCACAGCAGCAATTTGCCTCCAATGCCACACTGCTCCAATTTGTGCAGCAGTCTTCCATGTGCAACAGTATCAAAAGCCTTTCTAAGATCCAAGTATATAATATCAAAGTTATTCCCTGCATCCAGTTCCTTTGTGACTGCATCATAGTATCCAATCAAATTGGTCAGGCATGACTTCCCCTTAACAAAACCATGCTGTGTCCGAGCTATAGCTGAAGTCTTGTCTAAATGATCCTGCAGTGCTTCTTTAACTAGTGCCTCCATTAATTTTCCTGGAACAGAAGTTAAACTCACAGGTCTATAATTACTTGTGTCAGCCTTTGATCCTCCTTTGTGAATTAGGGTGACATTTGCACATCTCTAGTCTGTGGGTACCTCCCCTGAGTCCAAGGAAGCTCTCATAATTATGGCTAAGGGTTTGCTTACTTCCTTTGCTGCCTCCTTTAATATAACTGGATAGATCCCACCCACCCTGGGTGCCTTTCTTGTGTTTATCAACAATTTCTCCTCCACTTTACTCTCAGTTATTACAAGATTTTCTAGCTTACTGCTAGAGTTGAATACACCTCTGGCTTTCCCCTCGCTAAATAACTCCTCATGTATGAATGTCGATGCAAAATATTCATTTAGTTTGTTAGCTACCTGAGCAGGATCATCAACAGTTGACCCATCGATATCAAGTGGACCAATCTGATTCATCCCCTTCCCTCTAGAGTTTACATAAGTAAAGAACTCTTTGCTGTTTTTCTTTGCATCCCTTGCCAAAGATTTCTCGTAATCTGCCTTCGCCTGCCTAACCTCCTCTGTAACTTGGTTACAGATCAACTTGTATCTATCATAGGCTTCTCTGTCATGTGTTAATTTGTATGTATCCCATGCATGTTTCTTCTCTGCCATATGCCTCATCAGTTCATCTGATATCCATTTAGGCCGAAACCTTGAACAATATTTCTTAGTTGGTATGTAACGCCTAGTAGCTCCAAGATAAGTTCTTTGAATGCTTCCCATTTTGCATTTGCTGTTGGTAACATCATCAGTTGGTCCCACTGTATAGAATTTAAATACTGTCTCAGTCCATCATAGTCGCCTTTATGAAAGCAATAACCCTTCCCTTTACCCCTAATGTTAGTTACCTCTTTGAGTAAATCCCACTTCAGCACACTGTGATCACTGCCACCTAGTGGTTCATTTATCTGCAGATTCTTAATGCATGAAGAATCACTGCTGATAATCAAGTCAAGAGTATTCCTCCCTCTAGTTGCCTCCCGAACATGCTGATGTAGAAAACAATCATCCAATAAATCCACAAAAGCCTTGCTAGTGTGTGAGTGACCAGCCTCCAAATTCCAGTCCATATCTGGGAAATTAAAATCTCCCATTATAAGACTCTCTGAATTACTGGCCCACTCTATTTCCCTGTACAGTTTCTTATTATACTCATCAGAGTCATTAGGCCTATAGCACACTCCTACTCTCAATTTTGATCTCCCAATGCTTATGTCACACCAAACTGACTCGACACTGCACTGTCCAGCGATGTCCACTGGCTTCACTTCCTTGGATTTTATGTATTTCTTAACTAATAGCATAACCCCTCCATTCCTATCCAGTCTATCCTTTCTGTAGACGTTGTGCTCCCCAAATTCCAGTTCTGCATTCCTTATATCTGTGTGACACCACGTCTCTGATATCCCAACAATATCTGCCTTTGATGTTTTGAGCAATACCTCAAATTTATTTACTAAACTCCTAGCATTGGTGTACACGAAAGTATACATGCACCTATTTATATTCTTAGCTACCCTAACACAACCCATGTGTTTACTTGTACCGCAATGACTCCCGGCAGTCTCTGAAATATCCTGCATCTTGTGTTTCAGGCTTCTGCTCATTCCAATAGAAGCAGTGCAAGAATCTCTTTCACCTCTGCCAGTGGCTACTGTTAATCTATTTGTCTTTGTCTCCCCCCCAAGCTAGCAGTTTTCCGACCCACCTAACACTGCCTCGATAGCATCAGCAAATATTCTTGCACCCTTTCTATTTAAGTGTATCCCATCCCTGTAGAAGCAATCTCTCCTGTTTTTTCAGTCCAGGCTGAAAAAAATTCTACCCCTTGAGCCTTGCACAATCTTTCCAGGGCCGAATTGATCGACAAGGCTCTCATCATATACTCCCTCCTATCGTGTCTGGGCAGAATTGCAGACACTTTCAAATTCAACCCTATTTCACGGCTTTTTTTCAACAGTGACCTGTACTTGTTAAGCAATTCTGCCGGTCTCCTACTCTTGATATCATTAGTGCCAACGTGTACAACTATATCACCTTTTGTGCCCTTAAAAGATGATATCTGCTCTACAACGTCATCAACCTTTGCAGCTGGCAGACATACCCTGGTCCTGTTCCACCTATCCTTTTTACAAAGCATGGTCCCCGTTTCCCTGACAATAGAGTCATTCCAGTACTGTTTTTTGCATTGTAAGATATTGCGATATTTTTGGTAGTATATCTGTAGTACTTCTATTAGGTTGTCGTGTGCTATGCTTGTAAAGAGGTTTTTGAAATCGTATGTGTATATACTTTTTATGCTATTGTTTTGTTTTTTAATGTCATCCAAATATTCTTTGTTGTTGTTGTTGTTGTTCTGGTGTTCTTGATTTCCTTTGTGATATCTTTTAATTTATTTTCCATTATCTTACCAGTATACTTTATGTAGCTATTTTTGCCTGAAGTAATGAATCTTTTTCCTGTAGGCACCTTGTGATATTTTGGTATCCAGTATATGTAAGGGTATTGCATCCTGTCTATTTTAATTTTAAGTTTTTTATGCATTGCGAAAATTTTTTTTGCTGATGCTGTTTGGATTGGTGTCTATGTACTTGTATGTTTCATTGTCATACAATTCCTCTTTTATAGCTTCAATGTAGAATCTTTTGCATATAATACTGAAATTATTGTTTGCCTGTCGGTTCTTGTGATCACAAATTTGTTTTGCATTTCTTTTATTTTGCTGTTGATACTTCTTAAATTTAAATGCTTGTCATGCTTATCATGTTTTTGTAGTGTTATGTTTTCTCTGAAGCGGTCTAATATGTTTTCAGTATTGGCATTTATTCAGCTTTGGAATGATTCTATAGGTTCGTTGTTTTTGTATGCGGCTTTGAATACAAATTGTAACAGATCTGTGTATATTGGTTTTTTTATATATTCCAGCCTAATTGGGGTGTTAGTTCTGAATTTTGCACCCTTTTTCATTGTTTCTCTTAGTGTTTTGTCTTCGATGATATTGAGGTCTCCTGTTGCCATATGCTTGTAATGTGCATTAATGAAGTTTTTATATCTACTTTCTTGGCAGTGACATGGTTCTTCTTCATTCATTTTATTAATGATGTTTTTGTAATTGCAGATGGTTAGTCCTATTGGCTTGGTGTAGCTGTATCTAATTTTTATTTGTGTGTTTTTGATGGGTAGGTAACTTTTGTTATTATTTATGATGTTACCGATATTAACTGTGTCGTATATACGGTTTTGGTATTTTATTACGCAGTACTCTCTTTTAGTGTGTTCGTTGAATTTTATGCCTATTCTGAATTTAAATATGTCTTTAAGTATATTGTTGAGGGTGTATGTTCTGGGTTTTTTGTCTTTGGTATATTTTGCTAAGTGCTTTAAGCTTACTTATTTTAATAGAGAATAGTGTATTGTGTATGTTTTTGATGTTTATGGGATCTGTGTCCCATTCTGTTAAGAGTTTTTCAAAGTCATTGATATTTATTGGTATTTTGTAGTTGTTTTTATTGTATTCTTGTAGTATTTTTCCCTTTTTAATCCCATTATTTTTCCAGTTTTTGCTGATCTGGAAAATGGTGTAAGTACATATTTCTGGGATGGTGAATGCGAAGTTCCTTCCGTTAAAGCGATTGTTTAAACCATAAGGGTATAGGGATTTATATAGTAGAATGAACATATCTTCCATGATTCCTCCTTGTGTGGCAATGGATGTGTTGGTGAAGAATGGCAATGGATTCAGAATGGCAATGGATGTGTTGGCGAAGTCATGCATTTGGAAATGTCTATATTCGATTTCGTTATTGTATTTGTCTGCCCTGTTTGGTTTGCTGCCTTTTGCAGCGTTTTCATCGTATTTGTTGATTTGTGATCGGTGAAGGTTCATCCGAAGGTGGAGCTCTGTACTGGTTTGTCCAATGTATTGTATCCCACATATCTTACAGGTAATTAGGTAGATTCCATTTTTTGTGTGACAGAATGTTGGTGCTTTTTGGAATTTAGATGGTGTATGCTGTGCATGTAGGGGCAGGTTTTACAGAGTTTGCTATTGCATTTTTTGAATTTAAGTTGTTTTATTTATTGCGTTTGTATCCGATATTGTTTAGTGGTTTAGGTTTTTTGTTTCTTTGCTTTTTTTCCCTAGTGGTGTGGCGGCATTGTATGCTACGTGACCTTTGTTATGAAGAGACGGGTCCAGTGTGGTCATTTCCGGTCCCGGGGTGCAATTTATGCTGTGATACCCTTACAGCATGTTATTTGTATTTATTTTAGCATCCATGTTGTTATTTATTGTGCATTTTGTATTTAATTTAAGGCTCATTATGTATGTACCGTAATATCTAGATGTCTGAATTTTTTATGATGGTTTATCTTGTTTTTTATTAATATCCTAATATATTGATTTTAATTTATTTTATTTATTTATTTTCTTTTATTTCTTTCTTACTTTTTCTATTGTCCCAGTAGCCGTTTTAGCAAAGAGTTCTTTACTTATGTAAATTCTAGAAGGAAGGGGATGAATCAGATTGGTCCACTTAATATCGATGGTTCAACTGTTGATGATCCTGCTCAGGGAGCAAACAAACTAAATGAATATTTTGCATTGACATTCACACATGAGGAGTTATTCAGCGAGGGGAATGCCAGAGGTGTATTCAACTCTGGCAGTAAGCTAGATAATCTTGTAATAACTGAGAGTAAAGTGGAGCAGAAATTATTGAAGATAAATACAAGAAAGGCACCTGGGGTGGATGGGATCTATCCAGTTATATTAAAGGAGGCAGCAAAGGAAGTAAGCAAACCCTTAGCCATAATTATGAGAGCTTCCTTGGACTGAGAGGAAGTACCCATAGACTGGAGATGTGCAAATGTGACCCCAATTCACAAAGGAGGATCAAATGCTGACACAAGTAATTATAGACCTGTGAGTTTAACTTCTGTTTTAGAAAAATTAATGGAGGCACTGGTTAAAGAAGCACTGCAGGATCATCTAGACAAGACTTCAGTTATAGCTCGGACACAGCATGATTTTGTTAAGGGGAAGTCTTGCCTGACCAATTTGATTGGATACTATGATGCAGTCACAAAAGAACTGGATGCAGGGAATAACTTTGATATTATATACTTGGATCTTAGAAAGGCTTTTGATACTGTTGCACATGGAAGACTGCTGTACAAATTGGAGCAGTGTGGCATTGGAGGCAAATTGCTGCTATGGAAATTGCTAAATCTAAGGCTCAGTGAATGTTCGGATATAATATTTTGGTAAGACAGGAACACATGCAGGTTATGATACATTCATTAAAGGAAATGAACTATAATGGGGACCTGTAGACAGCAAACCACTATTCACACAAAGATGAAATTTATGATGGTCTGACAATGTAGAAAGGAATTATGTGAAAATTATGCAAAGTATATTCCAATGCCATGTCTGTGGGAGAGCTAATATAAACAGATAACAGAATATATACAGAAATTCACATACAGAAATATAGAAAAATACAGAAATGAGACACTTATATTAATCTTTGTTGGTTAAGCTCCATTACCAATGGAACAGAATGAGAAATGAGCATGTCATAAAATGGATTATGCAATGTGATACAAAAATTTGAAGTGTAGTTTGTCCATATACCATGGCAAAGAACAGCTATCAGTTTCGAAGTGATATTTTGTCACTGTTGCAATGACTGATAGTGCAAAGTGTAATTTCAATTCACCTGACAGCGGCAGAGTGGTTGCTACACAGCTGAACCATCCTTGGACACCTATCTACAAGGCTAAACTAAGTGTGCTAAACTGGTACCCATATAAATGGCACATGGTGTAGCAGATCACAAGTAATCCTGGAAATGTTTGGATTTTCCTCTTCAGTTCCTAGCTGAGGTGGAGCTGAACAATATAGGTAAGTGACTATGAAACATTCTAAACACCAGTGAGGTGCACGGGAGAACCATGGGAGAACATCACATCCCCATATCATCAACAAAATTCCGCTGCATTTCTCCAGTGTTATTGAGAGGAAATTTCACTGCTACATTCATTAAAGGAACTTTCTTGAGGAAGCTCAAGATTGGAGACTAAACTTTGTCCAGTAACAAGTAACATGAACCGGTGAATATCATGAACTACACAACCAGTGCTTTATTCCTGACCTTCAAGCCAGGAGTTAGATACAGTAGTTTTCATGCAGGATAGAGAACCACTGTACATGAGTAAACACTGAGTAACACAACTGATTTGTAATAGGCTTCTCAACAACATAATTTCCCATTTGTTTCAAACTGCTTGGCCACCTCACTCATGTAATCTTCTCAATTCATGTAATTTTTTGTCGCAGGACTATTTTAAGGACAAAGTGTACTGGAATAATACTGAAACACTGGAGGACAGCATGACAAAGCATGTTATATAATGAAGGTTTTGTTTTGTTATTTGGTTTTTAGGAGCATTAGCAACTAAGGCTATATTGCTCCGGGGATATACGGTGGTCATTCCCTGACCTTTCCGCATCCTCCGTATTTGGTGGTTACGGGCTTGAACCCCGGTCTAATCAAGAAGCGTGTGCACACACTGCTGCTCCTGCCCACCTGGCTACGGAGGCGCCATATATATATATAATGAAGGAAACAACTGATAGTATGGCTCTAGGATTCCAATACACTATTGACACTAATGTGCATTACACTTTATACTGAACAGTGTGAACATTAACATCTGACTTGGTACCATTTTCAATTTATACACATTCTGGTCAAAAAAATACAAACCTTTGTATTAAGACAGTCACAGACAGAAGAAATGCAAATAAATGTCAAAAAAAAGGAAAATAGACGCAAAGAAAACTGTGATGTGGAGTGATGATGTGTTGCCTAGTTGAATATAAAGACTGCACAGGCTGTTTGACTGCCATAAACTGAAGCCAGAATGGGGAAAACTTGTGATCTATCAGATTTTGGAAAAAGGCCTTATTGTGGGTACATGTTTAGCAAAAGGCACAATTCAAGAAACAAAAGCCATAACTGGTTTCTCAAAAGCATCCATCTCAAAGGTGTTTAATGACTGGAAAGCAAGCAGTTCTTCCACACCTGAAAGACATAAATGTAGCAGAAAAACAATACTTCAAGAGTGAAACTGTAGTACTCTAAGGAGGGTATGGAAAAATAGGACACTCAATGTGCAGCAAATAACATCCGAATTCAACAAAGCCCTATTTCAACCTGTGCAGGAACTGAAGAAATTGTTAAAATCGCCTGCCTATTCAAAGCCACTTCTTTCAAAGAAAAGCAGAAAAATCTGCTTGCAATGGTGCCAAGAACATCGTGATTGGAGACGGGACCAATGGAAGAAAGTCATATGGGCAGATGAATCATGATATACACTTTGTTTTGCACTGATAGTAGGCAGGAAGTATGGCGAGAAGTTCACAAAGCAGATGCTGCTTGCCTTGTTAAGATACCCAAGCACCTGGAGGTGGTATCATAGTATGTGTAATGTTTTGTTGGCATGGACTGGGTCCGTTTATACCATCAGAAGGTCAAATGTCATCCAGAGAGTACCTGAATCTTGTATCAGATCTACTGCATGCAGCAATGTTACACTTTATCTCAAAGGTGATGACCACTTTATGGATGATAATGCAACAATGCTTGAATCATGCAAGAATGGTTCTGAGAACATGACATAGACTTCTACCATCTTTTCTGCACCTCCCCAGCAATCATTTCATTTCCATCCTATTGAAAATGTGTGGGATATGCTGGAGAGAGCTATTCAGTGCTCTCCTTTCAACTTTGTCACAGCTATGCAGCATGCACTAAAACATCTTCCATAATTCATGCCATGCTGCCCATGCCGTTATTCAAAACAAAGGCAGCCAGATTCAGTACTGAATAAAGGCATATATATTTTTTGGCCAGAGTGTATATAAATCACAGGAGATCACTACAAGACAATGTACAGCTCAATTCCCACATCTTCAATGCACAACTATTGTCTATTTTAAATTTTGGCTCCAAATGATTAGCCATTTTTTGAAGTGTGTGTGTGTGTGTGTGTGTGGGTGGGTGGTTCTGTCCAATGCTCATAGGCCATGTTTTACTAACAGATGATTGTGCCTAGGAAAGGCAAAAACAGAATCTACCAAAGAACCAATACATACTGGTTTCCATGAACAACTATGTGCATTTTATCCAATAATCAGAATTCACATTAACTAAAAGACAGCTTATTAAAATTTTTTTAGCATTGATATCAAAACCAGTACAGACATTCCTTACAAATCATGGGGATTCAGCAAATTCTTGTAAATTTCAGATATTTAAAGTAATGGTGGTGGTGGGGGGGGGGAGTTATGCTACCAGAAAGTTAGAAAATAAATAAATGTAATTTATTATAACACTAGGTTATAAGTATATAAATGCTGCAATGTTTAAACTTACAAGAAATCCAACTAACGCATCACTCCTTCTCTTAACATATGTAAATTTAATACTAGAAATCGCAGCAGAATGAACACACACACGTACACTAATTTTATCCTCAGCCTTTGATATAATAAATGGCTGATTTGTTGGCACTACACTTAGTGCAACTACAAAAGCACTAGTTCTACTCTTTTTAATACATTTTTCATAACGCCATAACTTGACTGTTTCTCAGCAGGAATAATATCATCATCATCCAAATCTGTTATACCTGGTGGATGTACTGGTCACAAGTACAAATCAGTCCTTCAGGATTATCAGTATTTTCCACCATGTTGTACTTCCTGCTAGATCTTCATTAGAATTTTCCGTTACACTTTCCAAAAGAGATTCTAAGATTGAGACTATACCATGTGGCTGTTGAAACTGGAAGCTCTTTAAAACAGTTAGTTTTTGGAATAATATTGAGGCGTTTGTACTTAATTAATGTAAATTATGATTAATATTTAGTTTCAATTATCCTAATTGCATACATTAGCTTATTTTTATATTTAGTTAAGTATTTAAAAAGTTATAGCTCTTAATACTCATAGAGCCTTTGTTGCCATTAATTTTGGCAGAACTTCATAACTTGTTTGTTATTTATGTTATTTGGTTTTTAGGAGCATTAGCAACTAAGGCCATATTGCTCCGGGATATGCGGTGGTCATTCCCTGACCTTTCCGCATCCTCCGTATTTGGTGGTGACGGGCTCGAACCCCGGTCTAATCAAGAAGCGTGTTCTACGCACTGCCGCTCCTTCCCACCTGGCTACGGAGGCGCCTTCATAACTTGTAAGCTGCAGTAGTCAATTGTACAGTTTTAAATGATAACAAATAGTTTCAAGGGTCCTAGTCATATAGGTTAGCTTATTTTTGTATTTAGCACAGTATTTAAAAAGTTACAACTTAATATTCATAGGCCCTTTGTTATTAGTATTTTGGTGGGACTATCTTAACTAATAAATTGTGGTAGTAAACTGTAACAAATAAATTGTAAATTGCTATAAATTGTAATAAATAAACAAACAGTTTCAAGAGACCCACTTATTGATGTGAAAACAACTTTGCAGCACCTACTATATTTTCAGATTGAAACAAAACCAATTGTTAATGAAATTTTCAGAAATGGAAATTGATGAAAATGTAGTCACTTCCAAAATGGTGCTAACTCATCACTAATGATGATTTGGTAGAGTAAGTAGTGGGCGTGAGAATAAAACATTGTTCATACTAAGGGATGGAAATGACGCTAACTCAGTCACTAATGTTGATTCGGTAGAGTAAGTAGCGGGTACTAATATTATGCATGAATAAAAGCTTTAAAGCCACCGAAGAAGCCTTCCATATTGACAAAAGAACAAATTCAAAAACATAGAGGACGAAAAAAAATGCAGTTTAATAAAACCTGCCTCTCAAGATTTTGATCACCATTAACCTTCTACATCGACTTCTCATCAAGAAGCTCGACTGTCAAGATCATGAAATTCATTCAAGAACTTCCTGAAGATTTTGATCCAGAAAATGAGTTCAAATGAAAGGATTTCCAATTGATTTCTGAACCAGCTAGACAGAGTATACTGCAACAACCAGCTTCAATTGCATCATCCAAAAAAACCAATCATATTTCAGCTCAACTGCCTGTTGTAGACTCTCCACAAGTTTCAACAGTAGTCAAGCATGAAATTATTTACAAGAACATTGAACACGACTAACTCCTATAAAGAATTTAAAAGAATTTCTGAAAAATACATTTGGAGCTGTTTATGATATCGGTGATCGATTATGATATGAAAATGATGTAAAACTGTGCACTCCAAAAAGTTATCCGTTACTTCTCTTAGAATTTCCAACTGCAGATGTAAACAACTCTGAAGGCACAATCCTTCATCCTCGTCCAAGCCAAGGATGTTTTCATTTAAAATAAAACATCTTTTGTATGTACACAAGATGTTTCTTCTTATATTTAGTTAAGTATTTAAAAAGTTACAGCTTATATTCAGCTTATAAATAGATCCTTTGATATTGGAAATTGGCAGGATATACAGGGTGTCTCAAAAATATTGGTACAAACGTTTAGGGTAGGTAGGTAACATCTAAAGGAATGTGAATTGCATAGGAACCCATAACCAGAAACGTCACCGTAAGTTGGTACACGGCGCTGTTCATCAGTTCACGAGAGGGAAAATTTCTGGTTTACTCATTCAAGCAGTAGTCGCCACATGAAGAGCATGCATCGATATACGAACTGTGAGCTGCCAAACATGCACCTAGTGTATGGATTAGCAGAGGGGCAATGGACGAGCCGCTCAATGAATTTATGGAGAACGCTTCCCAGACAGACGTGTACCGGACCACCGTTTGTTTGCATGTGTGCATCAAAATTTGTGCCATTATGGGTCATTTAGAGATAACAGGAGTAGTGCGGGCGGACCACGTTTGATGCGAACTCCTGCCATGGAAGAAAGTGTGTTGAAGGCCATCCAGAATAATCCTACTACCAGCACACGTGCCGTTACCTCTGCCTTAGGAGTGTCTCTTTGCAGTGTACAGCGTGTTTGGCACGACGATTCCTTACACCCCTTTCATCTCCAAAGGGTTCAGTTACTGCTCCGCCAAGATCATCCTGCACGTGTGGCTTTTGCACAGTGGTTTCCCCAAGAAAGTGTTCAAGACTTGAATTTTCCAGCCTATGTTTTGTTCACGGATGAGGCTTATTTCACTCGGGAAGGCTTATTCAATCAGCACAATGCTCATGTGTGGGCTCACGACAACCCACACGGTGTGCACCCCCCATGCGGCACAACATCGCTTTGCAATAAATGTATGGGCAGGTATGGTTGGTGACTGCTTAGTCGGCCCATACCTTTTACCATCCCGCATGAACTCCACTAAATATCGGATCTTTCTTGAACAAGTTCTACCAGGGTTACTTGACGATGTTCCAGCAAAATGTGAGATGCAACATTTGGTTTCAACATGACGGGGCACCTGCCCATTATGGAAGGTGTGTTCGTGACCATTTGAACAGGCGTTTTGGGCGTCAATGGATTGGCCGTGGTGGACCCGTTGCCTGGCCCCCCACGCTCAATTTATTTGTAGCAAATAAATATTTGTAGAATGCAAAGATTAATAAGAAGTAGGATACTTACTAAGGTCGAGTAGGTATATAAATGTAGAGGACTGTACTGCAGTGGAAGGTAATAAAAACTACAGCGTAAATCTGTTCTGAAGTATTTAAGGTCCATGATAGTGATCCCGTGCGTAAAAAATCGGAAGGTTAAAAAAATAATCAAAATTAAAGTAAAATAAAAATAAATTACGCTGGCTACCTGTGTCGTCAGTTAGAAACTAAGTTAGATTAAATTAATTTAAATTAAATTAAATTACAAATATATGATAATTAAATTTTGAATATATAATAGGGGTAGGTGTTAAACATGTGAAGTAATGCATCCCAGGATAGAAAGGAGTAAAAAGCTCACAAAGAAGCGTTAAATAGGTGCTAAACTTTGTTTAGGCGAGAACAGTGTTTATAGCGGAAAAGGAGCATTTCAAATATTGCATTCAATAAAATAATGGCTCACGAGAAATAAAAATATATAGAAAGGTAGGAAGGCATAAAGAATACGGAAGAAGACACAAATAGACCTTGCTTGGACAGTTCAGGGTTGTTATTCCCATTCCTATAGTAGGATCCTGAACATAGTTCTGTGAGCATACTCCAGTGTTTAAGCCAGTTGTGTGGTATATAAGATAATAAAAGGATAAAAAAGTAATAAAAATAAATTAATAATATACTCCTGGGTTAGCCAATTGGTGAGTACAAGTTTTCTACGTTTGTAAGACACCAAAGAGGCTAGGAGTGTAGACTATACGTTATGCACAAGCCTAGCAGCTATAGAATATCAGTTAGCCATGATATTATTGATATCAATAGGGTAGTTAATCAACTTTTTATATTCGATAATAAGGAGCACTTTTTTGATATGGTAATACAGGTAGGCTGTGGGAAACTGGTTGTATTGAAGCTTATTGTAGAGGTTTCTGATATTAACTATCAATTTTTTGCTATTGCATATAGTGGCTATTCTGATAACATTGAGATACTCAATGTTATCAGATATTAGAATGGAGATATTAGAATGCCAATGCATGAGGTTAAAGACTTTGAAGTTTAAGGCTTCCTGTTTACTGTATATGTTGACTGTGGTCTGAGGGTTATTTCTTAATAACCTTAGTTATTTCTTATTTCTTAATAAGATCTATATCTAAATCAAGGTAATTGGCTGCAAGGTTATTATAACTGGTTTTTTCCAAGGTGAATTCTTCTGGATATATATTGGCATGATCTTGTAGGAAGTTGGGGCAATTTGCTGCAAATAAATCGTCTAAACAGACAGATTTTTGGAGGCACTGAGGTTTCATACCAGTACAGGTATAGATTTGCAATGATGGAACTGGCAGGGCTACCCACAGGGGTACCTATGGTTTGTTGGTAAACTGTTTTTCCATTAAAAATTAATTATTGGCAATGCACAAATTCATTAAGTTGTTTCAATATGCTGGTTTACAGTCTATTATATGTT
The DNA here is from genome assembly GCF_048544385.1 of Mastigoproctus giganteus. NCBI lineage: Eukaryota > Metazoa > Arthropoda > Arachnida > Uropygi > Thelyphonidae > Mastigoproctus > Mastigoproctus giganteus. Next base: position 21,229,181 of record NC_143580.1, read on the forward strand.
TGTATTTATTATAGATTATTTAGTATGCTTCATATTAGCTTGGTTAATGCTGATAAATAGGCAATGGAAATCAAAGGTTTGTATATGGGATATATTGCTATTATGCAAGGCTTTTAAAATGGGGATATTGTTGGTGATAATCCTGCTGTCAGGTAAGATGTTAATGATGGGTTTCAATAACTGTTCCAAAATCTTTCCAGGTTTGTGTTCATAGCTGCACTTGCATGAAGTAATAAATCTGAAGCCTATTGGGTTCTTATGACACTTAGGAATGAAGTACATGTGTGGAAAATTATAATTATTAATATTAAGTTTTAAATTTTCGTTGATAGCTATTAACTTTTTTGTTATGATATTGCCATTATTGGTCACAGGCTTGTATGTTTCACTAGAATTGAGTTCAGCTTTTAGTGTATGAAAGTAAAAAGCTTTACATATGAAGGCATAGTTGCTGGCAGCTTTGTCTACAGGGGTGATGATAAACTTGTCATGCAGCTCTGATAATTGTTTTTTAAATATGGAGATATTGCAGTTGATAGTGGCAGGTGGGGATCCATGTGATTTTAAGGCTTTATAATTAGTTAATAGTTCTGATGACACAGTATTTATCCTCATGTGGAAAGGTTCGATAGGTGTGTTGTATTTATAAGCTAGCATGAAGCAGTAGTTGAGGAGATCCTGATACAACTGCTTTTTTGAAAGTGGTTAGGCTGGTTTTTTGAATACAGCCTGAATTTGTAATCATAGGAAAAGATCCCCATGGATTCCCACCATAAACTGTTAATAAGTTAATTATTTAATTAATTAATTAATATTTTATACCATTAAATTCTTAAAAAAGTTATTTATATATATATATATAAGGTACTTAACCAGTACCCTTCTGAATATACATTAGTTACATATTTCGTAATTTGAAATTCTATTTAAAGAGAATATGGATTCACCTAAAAAAGATAATAGATAACAGGGCAAACAATGTTGTGACTGGTGAAAGAGTTGCCAGTAATTCTCCTGTCAGTTATTTATTGTATTTATTCAATTTTTTATCTCATGCGCAAGAAATATTACAAAAGCGTGCAATTTCAAAAAAATTTCAAATTATAAAAAAAGAGAGGAGACAGGCATAACATCAGTAAGTTTTACCTCTCGGGCATCATTGCCAGAATCGACATCTTCACCTGATAAGTACGCCGCTGCGGTGGTTGAGGGCTGTGGAGATTTAGAAGGGGTCGGCTGCTCAACTTTATGAAAGAACACATTAATGGATGACTGGACGGTGGCTTTTTTTCTTTTCATTATAGATTTCTTCGTAGCAAGCAAGCATATCATTCACCCCTCTGTTAACTTTTAAGAATCATTCGCTGTCAGGATCCATCTTCTCAAACCTCGCCATTGCCGATGCAATTTCACGAATGCCATTGCCATCTCTTTGGTAATGAAGTGTATTGACTCATCATTTGATTCATCTTGAGCTTTATCAGCATTTTCTTCTTTCACTATTGCTGCCTGCAAGTCAATAAGTTCTTCGTTAGATAATTCCTTCTCTTCTTCCTCTATTAACTCCTCCACGTCTTTGGCATCAACCTACAACTGAAGTAGCTCTGCAACCTTTACAATCTTATCTGTAACCACTTCATATGATTCGTCTTTTTCAAATCCTTCAAAGCCTTTTATGTGTTGTGGGCATATTTTCTTCCACCCGCCATTTAAACAACTTTTAGTAATTTCTGCCCAGGCCTTATTAATGTTTAAGATGGAATGATAAATATTGCAAGATTTTCAAAAGTTTCTTAATGTAATTTTTCTCATCATCTACTACAGACAATGCCTGAGCAAATGTACATAACTAGTATGCTTTTAAATTCGAAATAACATCCTGATCCATTGGTTGTATAAGTGAAGTCATGTTTGGCAGTAGAAATATGACTCTCACGTTCAAATTGAAATCATCTAGATGTGTAGGAAGTCCAGGAGCATTATCTAATAGAAGCATAATCTTGAAAGAAACATCGTTGTCTTTACAATATTTTTCAACCTCGGGAATGAAGCAGCATTTAAACCAATCCTCAAAGAGAGATATTTTTATCCATGCTCTCTGGTTCGTTTGGAAATGCACAGGTAGGGTGACTATTGATGCCATTAAATGCAAGAGGATTTCCAGAATGGTACACAAGCAGTGGTTTTAATCTGTAATCTCCTGCTGCATTAGCCTCAGGCAAAAGTGTGGCCCTATCTTTTGACGCCTTGAAACCTAGCATTGTATTTTCCTCTTTGGCAATGCATGTTCGATCCGTCATTTTTTTCCAATACAGAGCAGTCTTGTCAATGTTAAATTTCTGTGTTGAATAGCCGCCTTCATCAATAATTTTTTCCAACACATCACAAAATTTCTCTGCAGCTGCAGAATTGGCACTGGCGACTTCACTGCATACTTTAGCATTGTGGAAACCAACAGGATGCTTGAACCTATTAAACCACCCATTGCTTGTCATAAACTTGAGTTTGGGTTCACCGTACTTATCCTTAATATCTTTATAAATACTTGCTTTTGCTTGAATGGTCATTAGACTCAGCAGCACTCACTTCTGAATCTGATTTTCGAACCATATTATTAACAGCTGTTCCATCTTTGATATAGCACCTGAATGCTGTTTTGTGATCACTGTTGATCTTAACTGCATTGATCCTTTGACATGTTCTTTTATATGTGTACTGTCCTTTAAAATAGTATTCACTGTTGAAGCAGCAAGACCTAATTCTCTTGCAATAGATGACAAACTTCGTCCTGCTTCGTACTTCTTAATCATTTTCACCTTCATTTCTAAATGAATTTTGTTTTGTTTCCTGGCACTACCACCACTTGCACTTTCCATTGGTCGCTTTCCCTTCATTATTATATACATAAATAGGAATGAAGAGAAGTTTCTGAAAATTTGTTTTTTATATGATTGAAGATTTCAGTGAAGAGAAACACATTTCACCAAAATAGCGTAAAAAACCCACACAATTGCAGTTATCGGTATTATTGCAAACGCAATAAGATAGTTTACTACCCGTTTGTAATTAGATGCACGAACAGAAAAGCCAATAAACCGGAAAGTACAAATTGTTTTATGGTCGTGACCTCCAGAAATGTGCTTTAGAAAAATATCACAAAAGGCATTCAAAATTGATTCTTATAACAGAAACATATGATAACGATGAAAGGGTAGTGCAATTTCTATTATAAATATGACCTTTTAGATATAAATAGCTTAGTAATATAGCGAAATTTTCAACTTCCAAGGATCTGGAACGAATTACAAAAAAAAACAATGTGTTATTGGGTTCACATTACGATATTTACACGATTCCTCCATTTATTCCTATGGGATGCAAAATATGTTTCCACGATTTTTTTAAGTTTGCACCGGCCAGCAAAAACTTACATAAAGTCGAATTTCCATAAGTCGAGTATTATGTAAGTCAGGGAGTTCCTGTATTCGCAGCTGGAGCCAAATCTGGCCCCAGCTGCGAATCAGTCAGTATAGAATGCTTTGGTTTGCTTGCCAGGAAGTAGTGGTAATTGGGGATTCAACTATAAGGGAGCCAGGGAATCATATTCTAATAAAGGCAGATGGTATAAAACAGGCATATTTCTAAATGAAAAATAAAATTAATGATGTATGAAAAAAATTGATGTAACAAAATTTATCAGCTTGTAATTTTTTTTTTTTTTTTTGGAACTAGCGAGTGCATGGTAATACACGTGGGCCTATGAGTTAAAATTTAAATGAACTGATAAATTGGTTATGAAATATAAGGTCACATTGAAAAAGTGTTGTCAGATAGAGCAAAATGTTCATGTATCTTTAACTTTGCTCAGACACAACAAGAAGCGATTTCACAATAAAGCTTTGTGGATCAACTCTGGGATTCATTTAAACAGAGGAAAATGCAAGGGGTTTTTGCTAAAGCTATTGAGGAAACTGCTCGTTTAGAGGGTTAGGAAAGTCAGAACACAATCTACCCAAGTTAGCAACACAGGAATAATTACACTTGCCCCTCTCTGAGAGCACTTTTATGGCAGCCATTAATTACCCTAAAAACTGAAAGGAAAACTGTAATAGAAGCAAAATATGCCAACAATCTAAGACCACTTTTAAGTTAACCATATGAAGTATATCAGGGTTGTTAAAAGCAATAAAGCTCAAAACTTAAATTTTAAACTTTTGTTTAAGTTTTTAAACAAAACTTAAGTATTGTAAATAATATTATTACGGTATATGTTTGGTTATAATTAAATCAGCTGCATGTGAATGTATTAAAACCATTGACTGTTAATGAGGACACCATTAGACTGCAGGAAGATCCCCTTGGAATGGAGGTGAAGTTCACTTAACGTTTCCCCAATCCACAAAGGTTGGGCAAAAGAGGAGGTGGATAATTATAGGCCAATGGTTCGGTGTTAGGTCCACTGTTGTTTTCTATATTTATCAATGATATTGATGAAGGTATATCAGGCTTAATGTCGAAGTTTGCAGATGATACAAACGTTGGCAGGGTTATTAATGACAGTAATGGCAGTGTGCTACTGCAACAGGATCTAGATAATTTGGGCAGATGGGCTAAGAAGTGGCAACTGAAGTTTAACCTTGACAAATGCAAAGTACTGCATATGGGTAGAAGTAACCCCAGAGAAACGTACCAACTGTGTGGTACTACACTTAAGATGGTAGAAAATGAAAAAGACCTGGGAGTAATTGTGCAGCCAGATATGAAGTTTTCTAAGCAATGCAGACAGGCTGCCAGGGCAGGTCATGGGGTTTTGTCAATGATATATAGGAATTTTGCTAGCAGGGAGAAGGAGGTGAGTGTCCCTCTGTATAAGGCAATGGTCAGGCCACGCCTTGAGTAGTGCGTACAGGTCTGGAGGCCTCATTTTAGGAAGGATGTAGATTTACTTGACCATGTACAGAGAAGGGCAACAAGATTGGTGAGGGGAATGAAGGGATCCTCTTACTAAGAGAGGCTTAAGTTCTGCAAATTGCAGTGGCTGGAGACTAGGCACCTGCGCGGTGATCTGATTGAGGTATAAGTCCTTGAATGGGTTGAGCAAGCTGAATTCTGATGGGATCCTTCCACTTGTTCAGATTACGAACCTAAGGGGGCATAAATTCAAATTAAGAAAGGACAGATGTAGAATAGATGTGCGGAAATTTGCCTTTAGCCGGCGGGTGGTTAATTGCTGGAACAAACTTCCATCTGTCATTGTGGAAGTTGATAGGTTGAATAAATTTAAGGAGGAACTGGACAGGCATTTGGAGGGAATGGTGTGATTTTTTTTTTTTTTTTTTGGGCTGATGCTGCATAAGCTCATACACTTGCTTTCTTGCATCACATGCTACTACTACTACTACTACTACTACTTTTGTGGAAGAGAAAATTACTGAGACTGTGATTAAGGATACAACTGAGGTTCATCTCAACAACTGCATCTTGAAGAGATATTAGTATGGGTTTATTAAGGAGAGATCACAACTCACCAATATGGTAAATTACTACGATGTATTCATTAAACCGTTGGATTCAGGCAACAAATTTGACGTTATATATATAGACTTTAGTTAACCCTTTGATACTATTCATCATGGACAACTGCCACATAAGCTATAAGTTGGAGTTACTGATAAGATCCTATGCTAGATTGCAGGCTATATATTTCAGGAACAGAAATCCTGGAGTTGCATGTAAGCTGGGGGAAAGAAACTAAAAGTGGTTCAAGAAAAACACATGAAATTTTCCATGCAGTTTAAACAGGTGGCCAGAAAAGCATTTAGTATCCTGTCCATAATTTATTCTCCTTTATACAAAATGGTGATTAGATTGCTTGGAATATTCTACTCAAGTCTGGTGACTTCACTTAAAAAACAACATAGCACTTCTGAAGAGGATTCAAAGAAGGGCGACCAGATAGGTGATCAGTGCAAATTTTTGTGTACCAAGAAAGGCTTAAGTGTAGACTGCAAAGTTTGACAACTTATACTTTTTCTTATCTCCAAATACCTGTAACAATTTGAGGTATTGCTCTGAACATCAAAAGCAGATATTGTTGGGATATAAGAGACATGGTGTCACACAGATATAAGGAATGCAGAACTGGAATTTGGGGAGTACAATGTGTATAGGAAGGATAGACAAGATAGGAAGGGAGGAGGGGTTATACTATTAGTTAAGAAACACAAAATCCAAGGAAGTGAAGCCAGTCGACATCGCTGGACAGTGCAGTGTCGAGTCAGTTTGGTGTGACATAAGCATTGGGAGATCAAAATTGAGAGTAAGAGTGTGTTATAGGCCTAATGACTCTGATGAGTATAATAAGGAACTGTACAGAGAAATTGAGTGGGCTAGTAAATCAGAGAGTCTTATAATGGGGAATTTTAATTTCCCAGATTTTGACTGGAATTTGTGGGTTGGTCACTCACACACTAGTAAGGCTTTTGTGGATTTATTGGATGATTGTTTTCTACATCAGCATGTTCGGGAAACAACTAGATGGAGTAATACTCTTGATCTGATTATCAGCAGTGATTCTTCATGCATTAAGAATCTGCAGATAAAGGAACCACTAGGTGGCAGTGATCACAGTGTGTTGAAGTGGGATTTACTCAAAGAGATAACTACCATCAGGGGTAAAGGGAAGGGTTTTTTCTTTCGTAGAGGTGACTACAGTGGTCTGAGACAGTATTTAAATTCTATATGGTGGGACCAACTGATGATGTTACCAACAGCAAATTCAAAATGGGAAGCATTCAAAGAACTTATCTTGGAAGCTACTAGGCTTTACATACCAACTAAGAAATATTGTTCAAGTTTTAGGCCTAAATGGATGTCAAATGAACTAATGAGACATGTGGCAGAGAAGAAAAATGTATGGGATACATATAAATTAATGGGTGACATGGAAGCCTATGATAGATATAAGCTGGTCTGTAACCAAGTCACAAAGGAGATTAGGCAGGCAAAGGCAGATTATGAGAAATCCTTGGCAAAGGACGCAAAGAAAAACAACAAAGAGTTCTTTACCTATTTAAACTCTAGAAGGAAAGGGATGAATCAGATTGGTCCACTGGATATTGATGGTTCAACTGTTGATGATCCTGCTCAGGTGGCTAACAAACTAAATGAGTATTTTGCATCTACATTCACACATGAGGAGCTATTCAGGGAGGGGAATGCCAGAGGTGAGTTAAACTCTGGCAGTGCGCTAGATGATTTTGTAATAACTGAGAGGAAAGTGGAGGAGATATAAACATAAAAAAGGCACCCGAGGTGGACGGGATCTATTCAGTTATATTAAAGGAGCCAGCAAAGGAAGTAAGCAAACCCTTAGCCATAATTATGAGAGCCTCTTTGGACTCAGGGTGAGTACCCATGGACTAGAGATGTGCAAACGTGACCCCAATTCACAAAGGAGGATCAAAGGGCGACACAAGTAATTATAGACCTGTTAGTTTAACTTCTGTTCCAGGAAAATTAATGGAGGCACTAGTTAAAGAAGCACTGCAGGATCATCTAAACAAGATTTCAGTTATAGCTCGGACACAGCATGATTTTGTTAAGGGAAAGTCTTGCCTGACCAATTTGATTGGATACTATGATGTGGTCATGAAGGAACTGGATGTAGGGAATAACTTTGATATCATATATTGGGATCTTAGAAAGGCTTTTGATGCTGTTGCACACAGAAGACTGCTGCACAAATTGGAGCAGTGTGGCACTGGAGGCAAATTGCTGCTATGGATAAAGGGATGGTTGAGTGGGAGAAGACAGAGAGTGGTAATCAATGGACACTGCTCATCGTGGACTAATGTTATTAGTGGAGTCCCTCATGGTTCAGTATTGGGTCCATTCTTGTTTTCTGTATTTATAAATGATATTGATGATGGTATATTAGCATTAGCATTAGTAGAGGCATATGATGCAAGAAAGCAAGCTTATGCAGCATCAGACAAAAAAAAAAAAAAAAAACCCACTTCCACTTCACCCCTCTGTTCGTTCAAAATACCTGTCCAGCTGAGCTTTAAACTTATTTCGGCTATCAACCTCCACCACAAGGGATGGAAGTCTGTTCCACCAACCAACCACCCGCTGGCTAAAGGCAAATTTCCGCACGTCTATCCTACATCTGTCTTTCATCAATTTGAATTTATGCCCTCTCAGGTGATTTTTCTGAGCTAGAGGAAGAATCCCATCAGCATTGAGCATGCTTAAACCATTCAAGGCTTTATATACCTCTATCAGATCACCTCGCTGGTGCCTAGTCTCCAGACACTGTAATTTGCAAAACTTAAGCCTTTCTTCGTAAGAGCACCCCTTTGTTCCATTCACTAATCTTGTTGCCCTTCTCTGTACTCGTTCCAGCAGCTCTACTTCCTTCTTGAAATGAGACCTCCAGACCTGTATACAGTACTCTAGGTGTGGCCTGACCATCGCCTTATACAATGGAATAATCACCTCCTTATCCCTGCTGGAAAAATTCCTATATATCATTGACAATACTCCATGAGCTACTCTTGCAGCCCGTCTGCACTGCTCAGAGAACTTCATATCTGCCTGCACAACCACCCCCAAGTCCCTTTCATTCTCTACCACTGTCAGTGTAGTACCACAGAGTTGATACGTTGCTCTGGGGTTGCTGTTTCCCATGTGTAGTACTTTACATTTGTCAATGTTAAACTTAATTTGCCACCTCTCAGCCCATCTGCTCAACCTTTCCAGATCCTGTTGCAGCAGCAAAGTGTCAGTAGTGTCCTTGACAACCCTGCCAACCTTTGTATCGTCTGCAAACTTGGACATTCAGCCCGATATACCATCATCAATATCATTTATAAATACGGAAAACAATAATGGACCCAACACTGAGCCCTGAGGGACTCCACTAATAACATCAGTCCACGATGAGCAGTGTCCATTGATTACCACTCTCTGTCTTCTCCCCCTCAACCACCCCTTTATCCATAGTAGCAATTTGCCTCCAATGTCACACTGCTCCAATTTGTGTAGCAGTCTTCCATGTGCAACAGTATCAAAAGCCTTTCTAAGATCCAAGTATATAATATCAAAGTTATTCCCTGCATCATAGTATCCAATCAAATTGGTCAGGCATGACTTCCCCTTAACAAAACCATGCTGTGTCCGAGCTATAGCTGAAGTCTTGTCTAAATGATCCTGCAGTGCTTCTTTAACCAGTGCCTCCATTAATTTTCCTGGAACAGAAGTTAAGCTCACAGGTCTATAATTACTTGTGTCAGCCTTTGATCCTCCTTTGTGAATTGGGGTCACATTTGCACATTTCCAGTCTATGGGTACCTCCCCTGAGTCCAAGGAAGCTCTCATAATTATGGCTAAGGGTTTGCTTACTTCCTTTGCTGCCTCCTTTAATATAACTGGATAGATCCCATCCACCCCGGGTGCCTTTCTTGTGTTTATCTTCAACAGTTTCTCCTCCACTTTACTCCCAGTTATTTCAAGATTCTGTAGCTTACTGCTAGAGTTGAATACACCTCTGGCATTCCCCTCGCTGAATAACTCCTCACGTGTGAATGTCGATGCAAAATATTCATTTAGTTTGTTAGCTACCTGAGCAGGATCATCAACACTTGACCCATCAATATCAAGTGGACCAATCTGATTCATCCCCTTCCTTCTAGAGTTTACATAAGTAAAGAACTCTTTGCTGTTTTTCTTTGCATCCCTTGCCAAGAATTTCTCGTAATCTGCCTTCACCTGCCTAACCTCCTTTGTAACTTGGTTGCATATCAACTTGTATCTATCATAGTTATGTTAGGTGGGTCGGAAAACTGCTAGCTTGGGGGGAGACAAAGACCAATAGATTGACAGTAGCCACTGGCAGAGGTGAAAGAGATTCTTGCACTGCTTCTATTAGAATGAGCAGAAGCCTGAAAAACAAGATGCATGGTATTTCAGAGACTGCTGGGAGCCATTGTGGTACAAGTAAACACATGGGTTGTGTTAGGGTAGCTAAGAATAGAAACAGGTGCAGGTATACTTGCGTGTACACCAATGCTAGGAGTTTAGTAAATAAATTTGATGAATTTGAGGTATTGCTCAAAACATCGAAGGCAGATATTGTTGGGATATCAGAGACGTGGTGTCACACAGATATAAGGGATGCGGAACTGCAATTTGGGGAGTACAACGTCTACAGAAAGGATAGACAGGATAGGAAGGGGGGAGGTGTTATGCTATTAGTTAAGAAACACATAAAAACCAAGGAAGTGAAGCCAGTCGACATCGTTGGACAGTGCAGTGTGGAGTCAGTTTGGTGTGACATAAGCATTGGGAGATCAAAATTGAGAGTAGGAGTGTGCTATAGGCCTAATGACTCTGATGAGTATAATAAGGAACTGTACAGGGAAATAGAGTGGGCCAGTAAATCAGAGAGTCTTATAATGGGGGATTTTAATTTCCCAGATATTGACTGGAATTTGGGGGCTGGATACTCACACACTAGCAGGGCTTTTGTGGATTTATTGGATGATTGTTTTCTACATCAGCATGTTCGGGAGGCAACTAGAGGGAGTAATACTCTTGATTTGATTATCAGCAGTGATTCTTCATGCATTAAGAATCTGCAGATAAACGAACCACTAGGTGGCAGTGATCACAGTGTGCTGAAGTGGGATTTACTCAAAGAGGTAACTACCATTAGGGGTAAAGGGAAGGGTTATTGCTTCCGTAAAGGCGACTACGATGGACTGAGACAGTATTTAAATTCTATACAGTGGGACCAACTGATGATGTTACCAACAGCAAATTCAAAATGGGAAGCATTCAAAGAACTTATCTTGGAAGCTACTAGGCTTTACATACCAACTAAGAAATATTGTTCAAGGTTTAGGCCAAAATGGATGTCAGATGAACTAATGAGGCATATGGCAGAGAAGAAAAATGCATGGGATACTTACAAATTAACACATGACACAGAAGCCTATGATAGATACAAGTTGATATGCAACCAAGTTACAAAGGAGGTTAGGCAGGCAAAGGCAGATTACGAGAAATCCTTGGCAAGGGATGCAAAGAAAAACAGCAAAGAGTTCTTTACTTATGTAAACTCTAGAAGGAAAGGGATGAATCAGATTGGTCCACTTGATATTGATGGGTCAAGTGTTGATGATCCTGCTCAGGTGGCTAACAAACTAAATGAATATTTTGCATCGACATTCACACATGAGGAGTTATTCAGCGAGGGGAATGCCAGAGGTGTATTCAACTCTAGCAGTAAGTTACAGAATCTTGAAATAACTGGGAGTAAAGTGGAGGAGAAACTGTTGAAGATAAACACAAGAAAGGCACCCGGGGTGGATGGGATCTATCCAGTTATATTAAAGGAGGCAGCAAAGGAAGTAAGCAAACCCTTAGCCATAATTATGAGAGCTTCCTTGGACTCAGGGGAGGTACCCATAGACTGGAAATGTGCAAATGTGACCCCAATTCACAAAGGAGGATCAAAGGCTGACACAAGTAATTATAGACCTGTGAGCTTGACGTCTGTTCCAGGAAAATTAATGGAGGCACTGGTTAAAGACGCACTGCAGGATCATTTAGACAAGACTTCAGTTATAGCTCAGACACAGCATGGTTTTGTTAAGGGGAAGTCTTGCCTGACCAACTTGATTGGATACTATGATGCAGTCACAAAAGAACTGGATGCAGGGAATAACTTTGATATTATATACTTGGATCTTAGAAAGGCTTTTGATACTGTTGCACATGGAAGACTGCTACACAAATTGAGCAGTGTGACATTGGAGGCAAATTGCTGCTATGGATAAAGGGGTGGTTGAGGGGGAGAAGACAGAGAGTGGTAATCAATGGACACTGCTCATCGTGGACTGATGTTATTAGTGGAGTCCCTCAGGGCTCAGTGTTGGGTCCATTATTGTTTTCTGTATTTATAAATGATATTGATGATGGTATATCGGGATTAATGTCCAAGTTTGCAGACGATACAAAGGTTGGCAGGGTTGTCAAGGACACTACTGACACTATGCTTCTGCAACAGGATCTGGAAAGGTTGAGCAGATGGGCTGAGAGGTGGCAAATGAAGTTTAACATTGACAAATGTAAAGTACTACACATGGGAAACAGCAACCCCAGAGCAACGTATCAACTCTATGGTACAACACTGACAGTGGTAGAGAATGAAAGGGACTTGGGGGTGGTTGTGCAGGCAGATATGAAGTTCCCTGAGCAGTGCAGACGGGCTGCAAGAGTAGCTCATGGAGTATTGTCAATGATATACAGGAATTTTTCCAGCAGGGATAAGGAGGTGATTATTCCATTGTATAAGGCGATGGTCAGGCCACACCTAGAGTACTGTATACAGGTCTGGAGGCCTCATTTCAAGAAGGATGTAGAGCTGCTGGAACGAGTACAGAGAAGGGCAACAAGATTAGTGAATGGAACAAAGGGGTGCTCTTACGAAGAAAGGCTTAAGTTTTGCAAATTACAGTGTCTGGAGACTAGGCACCAGCGAGGTGATCTGATAGAGGTGTATAAAGCCTTGAATGGTTTAAGCATGCTCAATGCTGATGGGATTCTTCCTCTAGCTCAGAATAATCACCTGAGAGGGCATAAATTCAAATTGAGGAAAGACAGATGTAGGATAGATGTGCGGAAATTTGCCTTTAGCCAGCGGGTGGTTGATGGGTGGAACAGACTTCCATCCCTTGTCGTGGAAGTTGATAGCCTAAATAAGTTTAAGGCTCAGCTGGACAGGTATTTTGAACGAACAGTGTTGAAGTGGAAATGGTTTTTTTTTTTTTTTTTTTTTTTGCTGATGCTGCATAAGCTTGCTTTCTTGCATCAAATGCCTCTACTAATGCTAATGCTAATGCTGATGGGATTCTTCCTCTAGCTCAGAAAAATCACCTGAGAGGGCATAAATTCAAATTTAGGAAAGACAGATGTAGGATAGACGTGCGGAAATTTGCCTTTAGCCAGCGGGTGGTTGGTAGGTGGAACAGACTCCCATCCCTTGTGGTGGAGGTTGATAGCCTAAATAAGTTTAAGGCTCAGCTGGACAGGTATTTTGAACGAACAGAGGAGTGAAGTGGAAGTGGGTTTTTTTTTTTGGCTGATGCTGCATAAGCTTGCTTTCTTGCATCAAATGCCTCTACTAATGCTAATGCTAATAGGCTTCTGTGTCATGTGTTAATTTGTATGTATCCCATGCATTTTTTCTTCTCTGCCATATGCCTCATTAGTTCATCTGACATCCATTTTGGCCTAAACCTTGAACAATATTTCTTAGTTGGTATGTAAAGCCTAGTAGCTTCCAAGATAAGTTCTTTGAATGCTCCCATTTTGAATTTGCTGTTGGTAACATCATCAGTTGGTCCCACTGTATAGAATTTAAATACTGTCTCAGTCCATCGTAGTCGCCTTTACGGAAGCAATAACCCTTCCCTTTACCCCTAATGGTAGTTACCTCTTTGAGTAAATCCCACTTCAGCACACTGTGATCACTGCCACCTAGTGGTTCATTTATCTGCAGATTCTTAATGCATGAAGAATCACTGCTGATAATCAAATCAAGAGTATTGCTCCCTCTAGTTGCCTCCCGAACATGCTGATGTAGAAAACAATCATCCAATAAATCCGCAAAAGTCCTGCTAGTGTGTGAGTAACCAGCCCCCAAATTCCAGTCAATATCTGGGACATTAAAATCTCCCATTATAAGACACTCTGATTTACTGGCCCACTCTATTTCCCTGTACAGTTCCTTATTATACTCATCAGAGTCATTTGGCCTATAGCACACTCCTACTCTCAATTTTGATCTCCCAATGTTTATGTCACACCAAACTGACTCCACACTGCACTGTCCAGCGATGTCGACTGGCTTCACTTCCTTGGTTTTTATGTGTTTCTTAACTAATAGCATAACCCCTCCTCCCTTCCTATCCTGTCTATCCTTTCTGTAGACGTTGTACTCCACAAATTGCAGTTCTGCATCCCTTATATCTGTGTGACACCACGTCTCTGATATCCCAACAATATCTGCCTTCGATGTTTTGAGCAATACCTCAAATTCATCAAATTTATTTACTAAACTCCTAGCATTGGTGTACACGCAAGTATACCTGCACCTGTTTCTATTCTTAGCTACCCTAACACAACCCATGTGTTTACTTGTACCGCAATGGCTCCCAGCAGTCTCTGAAATACCATGCATCTTGTTTTTCAGGCTTCTGCTCATTCTAATAGAAGCAGTGCAAGAATCTCTTTCACCTCTGCCAGTGGCTACTGTCAATCTATTGGTCTTTGTCTCCCCCCCAAGCTAGCAGTTTTCCGACCCACCTAACACTGCCTCGATAGCATCAGCAAATATTCTTGCACCCTTTCTATTTAAGTGTATCCCATCCCTGTAGAAGCAATCTCTCCTGTTAACAAGTACAGTATATCAAGCTTAATGCCCAAGTTTGCAGATGATACAAAGGTTGGCAGGGTTGTTAAGGAGACTAATGACAGTACGCTGCTGCAACAGGATCTAGAAAAGTTGAGCAGATGGGCTGAGAGGTGGCAAATGAAGTTTAACATTGACAAATGTAAAGTACTACATATGGGAAGCAGTAACCCAAGAGTGACGTATCAACTCTGTGGTAATACACTGACAGTGGTAGAGAATGAAAAGGACCTGGGGGTAATTGTGCAGGCAGATATGAAGTTTTCTGAGCAGTGCAGATGGTCTCCAAGGGTAGTGTTTTGTCAATGATATACAGGAATTTTTCTAACAGGGATAAGGAGGTGATTATCCCTTGTATAAGGCAATGGTCAGACCACACCTTGAGTACTGTATAGAGGTCTGGAGGCCTCATTTTAAGAAGGATGTAGAGCTGTTGGAACGAGTACAGAGAAGTGCAACAAGATTAGTGAATGGAAAAAAAGGTTGCTCTTACGAAGAAAGGCTTAAATTTTGCAAATTACAGTGTCTGGAGACTAGGCACCTGCGAGGTGATCTGATTGAGATGTATAAAGCCTTGAATGGTTTGAGCATGCTCAATGCTGATGCAATTCTTCCTCTTGCTCAGAATAATCATTTGAGAGGACATAAATTCAAATTGAGGAAAGACAGATGTAGGATAGATGTGCAGAAGTTTGCCCTTAGCCAGCGGGTGGTTGGTTGGTGGAACAGACTTCCATCCTTTGTTGTGGAAATTGATAGCCTAAATAAATTTAAGGCTGAGCTGGACAGGTACTTGGAATGAACGGAGGGGTGAAATGGGAGCCCTTTTTTTTTTTTTTTTTTTTGCTGACGCTGCATAAGCTCACTTTCTTGCATCATATGCCTCTACTAATGCTAATTTAACTTCTCATGTCCAAGCTGGAGGTCTGAATTTCCTGGTTCTTTATAAATCTTCTGAAGTATCTCTTTTGCAGTTTCTATTAAAATTCTCTTAAATTTTTGTCATTCTTCACCTAAACTCATGTTGGCATGAGGAATTCATTGACTTTATTTACTGATTTAATTTAATGATTGTGGATAAATGCAAACTTTTATAGTTTTGGTAATTTTTGGCACTAATTACCATTTTTGTTATCTTCAACAATTGTTTAAGTAAGTTTTATATACTGATATAGTCAGTTATTCTTTTCTTGCTTCTATTTGTATTATATTCCCCTTCATGTAAACTTGCAGAGAACATAATATGATGAAAAATTCAAATACATATCATCTTTAAGCTGATATATGGTATCTGTAATTAAGTATGCAAGTTTGCAAAAAATTCTGTTAATTTTTTAACATTATTTATAGTTTACCTTTCTTTCCAAAATTTCTTAAAATATCACTGTTGATCCAATTGTAATTTCCTACCCAGGAAAATCTTTCATTAATATTTTTAGTGTGATGTGATCAATTATGTTTTAATGATAAAAATTTAAATTACTAATCAAACAAGACTGAGCATCATCACTTTAATCAAACTAGAATCCTTTCAAAAATAGAAAATAAGATTTGTTGTACACAGGCAGGACTGGCTTGATGATAGTGAACTGCATCGAACACAGAGGTCTGTACAACTAGGGTGAAAATGACATCCTAAATCCAAAGATCCTAAATCATTAATATGACACCAAATGTGTGTCCTATTAATGATTTAGGCCACCTGTTTAAACTGCACAGAAATGTCATGTCAGACTGAATCCGTAAAGGCGAGTACAGTGGTCTCCGACAGTTTTTAAATTCTGTACAGTGGGATCAACTGACGATGTTACCAACAGTAAATTCTAAGTGGGAAGCATTCAAGGAATTAATCGTGGATGCTACTAAAAGTTTCATACCTATTAAGAAATATTGTTCAAGGTTTAGGCCTAAATGGTTATCAAATGAACTAATGAGACTCGTAACAGAGAAGAAAAATGCATATAAATTATCAAGCGACTCAGAAGCCTATGGCAGATATAAGTTAATCTGTAATCAGGTCACAAAGGAGGTTCGACAGGCGAAGGCAGATTACGAGAAATCCTTGGCAAAAGATGCTAAGAAAAACAGCAAGGATTTCTTTACTTATATAAACTCTAAAAGGAAGGGGATGAATCCGATTGGTCCACTTGACATCGATGGTTCGACTGTTGATGATCCTGCTCAGATAGCAAACAAACTGAATGAGTATTTTGCATCTACATTCACACGTGAGGAATTATTAAGGTTTGAAAATGGCAGAAGGTTATCAAATTGTAGCAGGATACTTAATGATTTTGTAATAACTGAGAGCAAAGTGGAAGAGAAACTGTTGAAGTTAAACGTAAGAAAAGCACCTGGGGTGGATGGGATCTATCCAGTTATATTAAAGGAGGCGGCAAAGCAACTAAGCAAACCCTTAGCCATAATTATGAGAGCATCCTTGGACTCAGGGGAGGTTCCCATGGACTGGAGATGTGCAAATGTATCCCCAATTCACAAAGGGGGATCGAAGGGTGACAAGAGTAATTACAGACCAGTTAGTTTAACTTCGTTCCGGGTAAAATAATGGAGTCGCTGGTTAAAGATGCATTGCAGGATCATCTAGACAAGACTGCAGCAATAATTCAGACACAGCATGAGTTTGTTAAGGGAAAGTCTTGTCTGACAAATTTGATAGGATATTATGATGTGGTTACAAAGGAACTGGATGCAAAAAATAATTTTGATATCATATATTTGGATTTCAGAAAAGCTTTTGACACTGTTGCGCATGGAAGACTATTGTACAAATTGGAGCAGAATGGTATTAAGGGTATGTTGCTACAATGGATAAAAGGACGGTTAAGTGAGAGAAGACAGAGGGTGGTAATCAATGGGTGCTGCTCTTCTTGGACTAATGTTATTAGTGGAGTCCCACAGGGTTCGGTGTTGGGTCCACTGTTGTTTTGTATATTTATCAATGATATTGATGAAGGTATATCAGGCTTAGTGTCGAAGTTTGCAGATGATACAAAGGTTGGCAGGGTTGTTAATCACAGTAATGGCAATGTGCTACTGCAACAGGATCTAGATAATTTGGGCAGATGGGCTAAGAAGTGGCAACTGAAGTTTAACCTTGACAAATGCAAAGTACTGCATATGGGTAGAAGTAACCCCAGAGAAACGTACCAACTGTGTGGTACTACACTTATGGTGGTAGAAAATGAAAAAGACCTGGGAGTAATTGTGCAGCCAGATATGAAGTTTTCTGAGCAATGCAGACAAGCTGCCAGGGCAGGTCATGGGGTTTTGTCAATGATATATAGGAATTTTGCTAGCAGGGAAAAGGAAGTGATTATCCGTCTGTATAAGGCAATGGTCAGGCCACGCCTTGAGTACTGCGTACAGGTCTGGATGCCTCATTTTAGGAAGGATGTAGATTTACTTGAGCGCGTACAGAGAAGGGCAACAAGATTGGTGAGGGGAATGAAGGGATCCTCTTATCAAAAGAGGCTTAAGTTCTGCAAATTGCAGTGGCTGGAGACTAGGCACCTGCGCGGTGATCTGATTGAGGTGTATAAGGCCTTGAATGGGTTCAGCACGCTGAATTCTGATGGGATCCTTCCACTTGTTCAGATTACGAACCTAAGTGGGCATAAATTCAAATTAAGAAAGGACAGATGTAGAATAGATGTGCGGAGATTTGCCTTTAGCCAGCGGGTGATTAATTGCTGGAACAAACTTCCATCTGTAGTTGTGGAAGTTGATAGGTTGAATAAATTTAATGAGGAACTGGACAGGCATTTGGAGGGAATGGTGTGATTTTTTTTTTTTTTTTTTTTTTTTTTTGGCTGATGCTGCATAAGCTCATACATTTGCTTTCTTGCATCACATGCCACTACTACTACTACTTAAATCCTTTTCATTTGAACCATTTTAGCTCCTCTTCCCATAGCTTATATAAACTTCAGGATTTCTGTTTTGCTTCCGAAATATGTTACATGTTTGCATTTTTCAATTGTGATGCAATTTATTATTAAAGATTGTTGATATAGTTGGGGAAGGACATTATGTGGTTGTTATCCATTAAGAATTATTAATATATATAATTAACCACTCTTTTACCATGTGGAGGAGTTTTTAATATATATTTTATTAAGCATAGCCAAAACTAATGTATACAATAGTGTGATGTTTCGGGTATCTTGCTGATACCCAAAACTATAAATAATGTTTTTTTATTAGGCTATGCTTAATAAAATATATATTAAAAACTCCACATGGTAAAAGAGTGGTTAATTACACATATTAATAATTCTTAAAAGATTGTTGAGTCATAAGAATATCACGCACACTTGGCCACTCTGACAATAGACAAGTGAATTTATAAACGAATCCATTGTTTATGAAGGAGTTTACTTCATGACTTCAGAACACTTATATTTTGTTAAAAAAAAAAAAAAAAAAAAACACACACACACACACACTTGTGCCTTTTTGAAAAATAACTGTTATTTAGTTTACACATATAGCATGTGTAAGTGATTATTGAACAATTATTAAATTCATTAATTTACATTATTACAATATCAATCTTATGCAGTAGTTTTATATTTGCACATTAAAAATAATTTTATATGCCTGTACTGTATGTACCTGTATTTTTTCAGTTTTATAGCAAGTACAGTATATCAAAATAGTAATTTCAGTATTAAATGTAAATAAAAAGTAACAATAAAGAATTGTACTGATATTTGTTTTTACCTCAACTCATCACTGAATGATCAACTCACTGCATTCCCCATGAATAAGCAAAAATCTGGTTTGCAAGTGGCAAAACTGGAAAGTAAAAAGGAAACCACGATCGGCAAAACTGGGGAGTAAAAATGAAATCGCAAATAAGCAAAACCATGATCATTAAGGTCATGATCAGCGAGGGACGTTTGTATATGAAATTCAAAAGTAAGTGTTCATTTAAAAATGAAATATTAAAAAACAAATAATAATTAAGAATTTTTAATTACACTTGCTCCAGCAGAATAATAAGAGCACAGAAGAATTTCTTACCTGTAAACAAGATTTATCAAAAATTACTGAAAACTGTGACAAGTATAAATTAATCTGGAATAAAACTGCTCAGAGTGTAAGAAATGCTAAGGCGAACTTTGAAAAGGCATTAGTAGAGATGAAGGGCATAATAGAGATTTTTTTTTTACCCGTGACCACTGGAAGGAAGAGAATGAACCACATTAGCATACTAAAGGGTAGTTTAGATAACTTCACTGATCATCCAAAATGGAAGGCTGATGGGCTATTTTATTTATTTTTTTTGCACCAGTATTTACATGTGATTATTCTGTTAAGCTTGATAATTGGCCTAGATAGCAGGTATTGAAGATGACTGTATGATCATTGAAAAAAAGATTGGCTGAGGAAAAACTACCACAGAACATGAGTAATAACAGACTTATAAATTTTACTACTGTGGCAGGGAAAATCTGCAAAATCCACAATTAAGATGTGTGGTAGGATCTTCTGTACAGGAATGAAATTATACAAGAAATATAGTATGAGTTTTTTAAAAGGGAAATCATTTCAAACCAATCTGACAAGCTATTATGATGTTGTCAAAAGAGAATGGATGCAAAGAATAACTATGAAAAAAGCATACCCGGACTTTAGTGAGGTTTCTGATACTGACCCACATGAATGTCTTTTGTGCAAATCGGAATAATGTGACATGTACAAATTGGAGCAGAATGGTATTAAGGGTAAGTTGCTACAATGGATAAAAGGATGGTAAGTGAGAGAAGACAGAGGGTGGTAATCAATGGGTGCTGCTCTTCATGGACTAATGTTATTAGTGGAGTCCCACAGGGTTCGGTGTTGTTTTGTATATTTATCAATGATATTGATGAAGGTATATCAGGCTTAAATGTCGAAGTTTGCAGATGATACAAAGGTTGGCAGGGTTGTTAATGACAGTAATGGCAGTGTGCTACTGCAACAGGATCTAGATAATTTGGGTAGATGGGCTAAGAAGTGGCAACTGAAGTTTAACCTTCCCTTGACAAATGCAAGGTACTGCATATGGGTAGAAGTAACCAGAGACACGTACCAACTGTGTGGTACTACACTTAAGGTGGTAGAAAATGAAGACCTGGGAGTAATTGTGCAGTCAGATATGAAGTTTTCTGAGCAATGCAGACAGGCTGCCAGGGCAGGCCATGGAGTTTTGTCAATGATATATTGGAATTTTGCTAGCAGGGAAAAGGTGGTGATTGTCCCTCTGTATAAGGCAATGGTCAGGCCACGCCTTGAGTTATACGTACACGTCTGGAGGCCTCATTTTAGGTAGAATGTAGATTTACTTGAGCGTGTACAGAGAAGGGCAACAAGATTGGTGAGGGGAATGAAGGGATCCTCTTACCAAGAGAGGCTTAAGTTCTGCAAATTGCAGAGGCTGGAGACTAGGCACCTGCACGGTGATCTGATTGAGGTGTATAAGGCCTTGAATGGGTTGAGCATGCTGAATTCTGATGGGATCCTTCCACTTGTTCAGATTACGAACCTAAGGGGGCATAAATTCAAATTAAGAAAGGACAGATGTAGAATAGATGTGCGGAAATTTGCCTTTAGCCAGCGGGTGGTTAATTGCTGGAAGAAACTTCCATCTGTCGTTGTGGAAGTTGATGAGTTGAATAAATTTAAGGAGGAACTAGACAGGCATTTGGAGGGAATGGTGTGATTTTTTTTTTTTGGCTGATGCTGCATAAGCTCATGCACTTGCTTTCTTGCATCACATGCCACTAGTACTACTACTACATAGAAAAGTTAGATAAAAGGTTGGTTAAATGATAAGAGATAAAAGATGGTTATAAATGGTTACTGCTCTTAATAAAACAGGGTCTTGAGTGGAGTTCCACAGAGTTCAGTACTAGTTTATTTCGCTATTTCTGATATTTGTTAAAAGCACCATTTTCTGATGATACAAAAGCTAGTAGAATGGAAAATGACAGTAATCAATGTATGTTTTCTTCAACCTACACACAATTAATCAGTTAAATTAATTAACACTTTTACTACTGGCTTTTCCAATGACATTTTTTGACCTGGGATTGAGTCAATAAGGATTTTAAAAAGGCAGAAACATTTTTGGGCTTTCTTCTCACTATGATTGAATTGATCAGACTCCAGTGAAGGCTGATTGACAAAAATATCTGATTTTTCTTCTGTCAAACTGGAAGAAAAAGTTTTAAAAGTAAAGTGGTTTTCCCTCCAAGTGGATTAAAATCCAAAGTTGCATATTTGTGTTCAGGAAGTGAATGTTTTAAACAGAAATATTAACCGAAAAGGGCAGTTAAAAGTATAATACTGGTAATGTAAGATTCTGCATATCAGCAATACTAATCCCAGATCCTTTTATTAGTTGGGAAGCAACCAAGCTTAAGGGAGTTGAAAATTAAAAAAACATATTTGTGCAATTCGATTAAGTTATTTCAACATTGCAGACAGGCTTCAGGAACAACACATGGTGTTTTATCTATGATATTCACAAATTTTTCTAGTAGGGACAAGGAGATAATTATTCCATTGCATAAAGCCTCAATTAGACAAAGTCTTTATGTAATGGAATAATTACCTTATTGTATATGGGTTTGAAATGACCATTTCAGGAAGGATGAGAATCTGTTGGAAAAGGTGCAGCAAAGGACAACAAGGTGGGTTACTGATACCCACAATGATGACCATAATCAATTCTGTTTGTTATATTGAGACATTAGACAAGGTCCAAAAGGGGAGGGGGAGCCTAGATAAACAGCACTCCTACTTCAATAGAACAACAGTGTGCGACCTCAGTAAAGTCATGCAATGGTAGCAAGAATTTCATTACTGGGATTTGAAGTTGTTCCTATAGACTAGATTTGGCCACCAAGCAATTTTTTTTTTTTTTTTTTTTTGTTCCCAAAGCAAAAGATGCAACTCTGATAAAGAAGTTAAAGTAGCCATGAAGAGATTCTTAGATGAAAGAATTTTATTTGAACAGCATACACAAACTTTTAAGCACTGAATGAAATGCAAATTAAATTAGATAAAAACTTTTTTATCTGCAAGTATATCTTCTTTTTATCACTTTTCCTCCAAAAGTTAAAAAATAAGAGACATTCCTTTTAAGACCACTCTTGTATAAATGTGAAAAGTGGCCTCCTTCATTTTCATGTTTATAAAATCATTAAGAGCACAATTCAGCATTACTGGTGCCCATCTATTCCCGCTTATATTTTATATACATCGTATATACAGTGTCGAATAATTCACATCCACAGACTTAAACATGATTCCTAGCAAAATTAAGTTGAAAATATTCTTTATCAAAATTTCGTGCAACTCACCATTTCCTTAAAGCTCAAATGATGTAGTAACACCATACGGTGAGAAGGCTACAATAATCAAATGTTCTTCTTTTGCTCATCTTGAACACTAATGTTTCAATCACTTTTCGCCTTTTATTATAAGTAAATACACGAGCTGTGTTAGGGTAACTAAGAGTAAGAACTGCATATACATTTGCAAGAACATTAATGCTAGGAGCACTGTAAATAAATTTGATAAAGTTGAAATACTGATTAAGTTATCAAATGCAGACATTGTAGGAATATTGGAAACACAGTGTCAAGTAGACAAGAGATGAAGAATTTGAAAATGGGGAATACAATGTGTACAGAAAGGACATGTGGGACCATCTACATAGGGCAGTAGGAAGGGGGCAAGTCATGCTTTCTTAAGAATCATTAAATATAAGGAAATGCATTAGGCAACATGGGTAAGCAGTGAAATGTTGGTTCAGCTTGGTGCAACATAAGTACTTGGAAACAGAAATGAGAGTAGAATTGCATTATAGGCCTAATGACTGTGATGCGTACAATGAACAACTAAACAGAGAAATAGTAGGTCAGTCTCTACCAAAGTGGAAAAAACTTCTTTACTTATATTAATAGTAGAAGGAAGGGGTTATATCACATTGGTCCACTTGATGTTGCTGGTTTAACTGTTGATGATCCATCTCAGGTTAGTGGTAAACTCAATAGGTACTCTGCATCTACATTCACACATGAGGAATCCTTTAAGGGAGTGGATGATAGAAGTTTATCAAACTCTAACAGGGACCAAAATGAATCTGTGATAACCAAGAGAAAAGGGGCAGAAAAATCGAAGCTAAACATACAAAAGGTATACAGAGCAGGTGGGATCAACCAAAGTATATTAAGGGCGGCAGCAAAGGAGGTAAGCAAACCCTTAGCCATATTTTATGAGAGCATCTCTGGATTCAGAGGAGGTCCCTAAGGACTGGAGATGTGCACATATACAGGAACTCCCCAACTTACGTATATTCGACTTTATGTAAGTTTTTCCCAGCCTGTGCAAACTTAAATAAATCGTGGAAACATATTTTGCATCCTGTAGGAATGAATGGAGGTATCGTGAAAATATCATAATGTGAACCCAATAACAAGTGGGGTTTTTTTTTGTTTTTTTTTTGTAATTCGTTCCAAGTCCTTGGAAGTTGAAAATTTCGCTATATTACTAAGCTATTTACCTCTCTAAAAGGTCATATTTTTAATGGAAATTGAACTACCCTTTCATCGTTATCATATGTTCCCATTATAAGAATAAATTTTGAATGCCTTTGTGTTTGATATTCTTTGTGTCACGACCATAAAACAATTTGCACTTTCCGGTTTATTGGGCTTTTCTGTTTGTGAATCTAATTACAAACGGGTAGTAAACTCAATCTTATTTCATTTGCGATAATACAGATAACTGCAATTGTGTGGGTTTTATGCTATTATGGCGAAATGTGTTCCCCTTCACTGAAATCTTCAATTATATAAAATACAAATTTTCAGAAACTTCTCTTCATTCCTATTTACGTATTACAATGATGAAGGGAAAGGGACCAATGAAAAGTGGAAGTGGTGGTAGTGCCAGGAACCAAAACAAAATTGATTTAGAAACGAAGATGAAAATTATTAAGAAGTACGAAGCAGGACAAAGTTTGTCATCTACTGTAAGGGAATTAGGTCTCGCTGCTTCAACAGTAAATACTATTTTAAGTGACAGTGCACATATAAAGGAACATGTCAATGTATCAATGCATTTAAGATCAACAGTGAGCACCTGAACACTGTTTGTGATATATCGAAGATGGAACAGCTGTTAATAATGTGGATTGAAAATCAGATTCAGAAGCAAGTTGTAGTTTGATGCCAAAGACGTGGAGGAGTTAATAGAGGAAGAAGAGACGAAATTATCTAACGAAGAACTTATTGACTTGCAGGCAGCAATAGTGAAAGAAGAAAATGCTGACGAAGTTCAAGATGAACCAAATGAGGAGCCGAGATGCTTCATCACCAGAGAGATGGCAATGGCATTTTATAAATTGCATCGGCAATGGCAAGGTTTGAGATGGATCCTGACAGCGAATGATTCTTAAAAGTTAACAGAGGGGTGAATGATATGCTTGCTTGCTACCAAGAAATCTATGATGAAAAGAAAAAGCCACCGTCCAGTCATCCATTAATATGTTCTTTCGTAAGGTTGAGTGACTTCTAAATCTCCACAACCCTCAACCTCTGCAGCGGTGTACTTATCAGCTTAAATCGTCAATTCTGGCAACAATGCTTGAGAGGTAAAACTTACTGACATTATGCCTGTCTCCTCTCTATTTTTTGTAATTTTATAATTTTGAATTTTTTTTAAATTGAATGCTTTTGTGATTTTTCCCGCGCACGAGATAAAAAATTGAATAAATACAATAAATAATTCTATTTATATGCTCACTGAACATTTCTTTTTTGATTCAATGAATTCAGCGAGCACAATTACAAGTGCTGCACAAAGCATGGGGAAATTCCCCAATTTACATAAAATTCGACTTATGTAGCGTTCCGCGGAACACACCCCCTTACATAAGTCAGGGAGTTCTGTATTCCCAATTTGAAAGGAGTTCAAAAGGTGACATGAGTAATTACAGACCTGTTACTGTAACTTCTGTTCCAGAAAAAATAATGGAGTCACTGGTTAAAGAATTAATGCAGGACCATTTAGACAAGAGAACAGTTATATTTCAGTCACTGCACAGGTTTGTCAAGGGGGCAATCATTTTTGACCAATCTGATTGGATACTATGATGCAGTAACAAAGGAACTGGAGGCAAAAAATAATGCTGATATTACATACTTGGATTTCAGGAATGCTTTTGAAAATGTTGCACAAAAAATACTGTTGTGCAAATTGTAGCAGTGTGGCATTAAGGGACAGTTACTGCTATGAGTGGGAGAAGATAGAGGGTAGTTACCAATGGACACTTCTCTTCGTGGAATAATGTTACTATTGTAGTCCCCAAGTGGTCAGTGCTGGGCCCATTGTTTTCTGTATTTATTAATGACATTCATGAAGGTAATATCAGCCTTAATATGTAACTTTGCAGATGATACAAAGATTGGAAGGGTGGTTAAAGAAAATAATCAAGGTCAGCTTCTGCAACAAGATCTAGAAAAATTAGGCAAATAAATTTGATGAATTTGAAGTGCTGGTCAAAACATCAAAGGCGGATATTGTTAGGATATCAGAGATATGGTGTCACACAGATATAAGGAAGGCAGAATTGGAATTTGGAAAGTACAATGTGTACAGAAAGGACACACAGGATAGGAAAGAAGAAAGGGTTATGTTGTTAGTCAAGAAACACATAAAATCTTACAAAGTGCATCCAGTCGACATAGATGGACAGTGCAACGTTGAGTCAGTTAAGCGTGACACAAACACTGTGAAAGCAAAAATGAGGGCAGGAGTTATAGGCCTAATGACTCTGATGAGTACAATGAACAATTATACAGAGAAACAGTGTGGGCCAGTAAATCAGAGTGTGTTATAATGAGGGATTTTAACTTCCTAGATATAGACTGGAACTTGTAGGTTTTTTTTTTATGTAAACAACAAACACGAGAGGTATTAGAACCTATAGTACTTAGTACCATGCTTGGGTTGGAGGTTGAGAAGATGAAAGAAGATATTTGTTGACATTGGACTTGAACTTCTGTAGACTGTAATTTTCAGGAAATACGTATGAAGGAAGGTTGTTCCAGAAAACGGCAGTTGAATGAATAAACGAGGAAGATGAAAAGTTGGTTCTGTGAGTTTGGAGTTGGACAGTAAATGGATGTTGGCTGGTGGCAGCACGTGTTTGGACTGTTTTGAAAGAGAGAGTGGGAATTATAGAAGCCAATTCAGAAGAACAGTGCCCATGGAAGTATCTGTAGAAGAGGCATGCAGCAGAAACAGTATATCTATGAGACAGCGAGTGGAGAGACTTTGTTAAAGATGAATCATTAATTAACCTAACAGCCCTCTTCTGAATGGAATCAAGAAGCCTGAGAGAGGTTTTGGGGGCACCGCCCCAGATGTGGGAACAATATTCCATGGCAGGGCGGATTTGCGATTTATACAGAGTGAGCAGCTGTTTGGAAGAAAAGTAACGCCGAGAGCGAAAGAGAAAACCAAGTTTTTTAGATGCAGAGGAAGCAATATTTGTAATGTGCTTATGCCAAGAGAGATTAGAAGTCAGGGTAATCCCCAAAAGAGATATATCATTTTGCCTAGAAATCGGAGTGTCCCTAAAGATAAGCATAGGAGCAGAAGAATCCTTTTTGCGATATATAAGACAAGACTGAGTTTTAGAAGGGTTGAAATCAACTAAGTTGTCTTTGCCCCACTGGAGAATTACCTGAAGATCAGCATTTAAGGAATTGGTAGCAGATTTTCAAGAAGTTGAAGCTGATTGAGCAGGACAAGGTTTCTCAAAATGGAAATTGGAATGCAATGTGCTATCATCGGCAAAACTATGGATAGGATTTCCAGTCAATGGAAGAAGGTCATTAATATACAAGAGGAAAAGAGTGGGGGAAAGAACTGAACCTTGGGAGACACCAGCATTAGTGGAGAAGTTAGAAGACAGAGAGCCTCTACCATCACCCTCAGTGAACGATTAGAGAGAAAACTGGATAACCAATTACTAAAAAAAACAGTTGGCAAACCATAAGATGGAAGCTTGTTTAGAAGACCTTTAGGCCAAACACGATTGACAGCCTTTGAGATGTCAAGAGCAACTACTTGTGTTTCACCAAACCTTTACATTGAATTAGTCCATAAATGGGTAACATAAGCCAGAATATCACCAGTGGATCGACACTGACGGAATCCATACTGGCAATCGTTGATCAGACGGAAGGTTTCTAGGTAGTTTAAGAGTTGGCGGTTAATTGATTTCTCCATTACTTTAGAAAGAGTAGAAGTAATTGCAATGGGACGATAATTGGATGGGAGGGATTTGTCACCCGTTTTAGGAACTGGCTGGATATGAGCAAATTTCCAAGCAGCAGGAAAAACACCTTTGGAATAAGAAAGTGAAAAAAGGCGGCAAAGAATGGGAGTAAGTTCAGGAGAACAGATTTTGAGAACAAGTGGAGAAATACCATCAGGACCTGGAGCTTTCTTAGCATCAAGATTCGTTATTTGTTATTGTTATTTGGTTTTTAGAAGCATTAGCAACTAAGGCCATATTGCTCCGGGAAATGCGGCAGTCATTCCCTGACCTTTCCGTATTTGGTGGTGACGGGCTCGAACCCCGGTCTAATCAAGAAGCGTGTGCTACGCACTGCTGCTCCTTTCCACCTGGCTGCGGAGGCGCCCATCAAGATTCATCAAAATCCTTTTGATGAAAGACCACAGGGGACATTGAATGGAGCGTGTTGGGAATGGTGGGAGGTGTTTTACCAAGATCATTAATACATGAGTTGGAAGAAAAATGGGATGCTAGCAGGTCAGCTTTATCCTTGGCTGAAGTGACAACAGAACCATCTGGTTTGGAAAGAGGTGGGAGCAGAGATGGGCAAAAGTTGCGGCCAATAGCTTTGGCAAGAGACCAGAATGCTCGGCTACCATTAGGGCAAGAAGCAAGTTTTCTACTCTTAGCCTGTTCAAACTCCAGTTTGGACTGATTAATAATTGCTTTACAATTGTTGCAAGCTTTGGTGTACGCAGAAAATGAAACTGAAGAATTACAAACAAGCTAATTACGATATGCAACATTCGTCTCTTGAACAGCCTTAGCACATTTATTGGAAAACCAAGGTTTAGATAAAGGACGAGATTTTAAAGTGGAGTGTGGGATAAAGGATTCCATTCCTGCAAGAATAATTTCACTGACACGATCTGAGCAAACGTTAACATCAGAAGTTTTGAAACAGTAATCCGACCAAGGAAAAGAAGAAAAGAAGTCTCGCAGGTCATCCCATTTTGCATTCTTGTAATGCCAAACAACACGAGGTTGGGAATAGCCATGAGATAGAGGTTCCATTGGAGAAGAGACAATCACCAAGTTGTGATCTGAAGTGCCTAAAGGACCTCTCACTTCGACCTTGTACTTAGAAGGGTTGTTTGCGAGAAAAAGATCAAGCGTATTGGCTGTATGATTAGGATTGTCCAGTATTCTTGTAGGTAAATGAACAATCTGTGCAAGGTCATTAGTAACTGCAAAAGCCTCAGCATCTGGACCAGCTGGGTCGGTGTGACTAGAAAATGGAAGCCAGCTGGAATTGTGAACATTAAAATCACCAAGGAAAATTACCTCACTGTTAGGAAAGTTGGACTGGAGAAAGTCAAGTTGTAAAGAGAGGAAGTCAAAGAGCTCCAAGTGATTAGTGGAGTTTGGAGAACAGTAGAGACAACAGATGAATTTGACACAATGAGGTAGAGAGATTTTAAGCCAGAGAAGATCAAAGAGAGGAGATTTCAAATTGCCAAGTCTCTGACAGGGAATATCAGAACGGACATATGCACAATTACCACCTTTGAGGCGAAAGGAATTATACAGCGAATAATTTGGGCATCTGAGATGAGCAACAGAATCAACCGATAAGTGAGATTCTGTCAGAAAAAGTACATGGGATTTGGCAGACTGCAAGTGGAAATGGACATCGTTGAGATTAGAATTGAGACCACGTATATTTGTGAAATGAATTAGGAAGTGCTTGGGAGGTTTAGATCTTTTCGCAGATAAGCTTGCTCTATTAGTTTGACAATTCATGGTGTTTACAATAGTAAGAAAAAGTGGTTGGGACATGCTGTATGAAGTAATGAAATTTTTGGATATGGCGTACACATGGTAAGAATATACCCAGATCCTTGACATAACGTGGCCTCGACAATGCTCCCCGCATACACACTACTCGGACTCCCTCCAGTCACTATCTGGCAGAGTAGAGGTAGCAAGATTATACACTAGCTGATCCATTAGGTTTGGTCCAGTGTACTAACTAGCCCGGCGGCCTGCGAACACCGTTTTAGAGCTGTACCCTCGAAATGTAAGGAATATTGGATCTCGCCATGATGTTCATCATAACCTCAAAAGTCATCAATCATACTGCACGATGGAAGAGATATTGAAGGGTTGAGTGGAACTTAGCTCTATAGACTAAACATGGGTTTCACCACTTCAATTTAGTTGAATGACCAGGAATTTACTGTAATGTTAATCACATGCGACTACTAAAATGATTTTTTCATGAGATAAGTATTCTTTAATCTCCTAATTAGTTACTGTTTCATTCAATCATTCTGAATTTATAATCACAAATATAAGACACTTACCTATGTACAAGAAGCAATTCCTCATCAGTGGCATGACGTGACTACAAGAAAACAAAAGTAAACAAATATGCTAATTCAATTCCAAAACAATGATAAATATCTAATTTACAATTATCAAAAAATGTACACAAACAAAAATATAAATATAACATAAGTTACTTGTATAACATAGGCAAATGTTACTTACAGTGTATGTACGTATGTATGCACAGGGTCTTTCTAAAAGGATGTTGCAATATTAATTGAATATATTTATTGAAATACATGAACATATATCAATGACTAATCTCTGGATTCTGGAGAAATTTTCTTTGGAGAAAGCAAGTCATGTGAAAATATTCTCAACACAAGCAAAACATACCAGTTATCTTTGGACATGCTACATTACAGTTTCTTCATCGACTGGTTTGTGCACTGCTTCTGTAAACAGTATTTAAGAACACCCATAAGACTATGATTTTAGCGTTTCTCACCAACCACTGAAGTAAAACGAAAACCAAAATCTTAATTTTTTAAGATTTTGGTTTTCGTTTTACTTCAATGGTTGGTGAGAAACGCTAAAAATCATAGTATGAATATACCTAACCCCAGAGGCCTATTTGAAGAACACCCATAAGAAGCAAATATATATTAATAATATGCAAAACTATAATTTAGGATGTGCCCCCAAAAACATCCACCCTTACACAGCTACTGATATAAGCTATTTATACAACCTCAATGAATAATAGCATCAGAAACATCAATTCAGAGAATCTACTAAAAAGGATGGGGGCAAATGGAATAGGCAGACAATACAAACATTTCAATGTTTCAAGAAAGCTGATAACTCTCCATATATTACTTTGTTAATTTCTAAAAAGATTTAGTTCTAATAAACTTGGAGGGTAGGACAATCCATGTACAGAACATACAGGAAATTAAATACACAAAATTTAGCTGTAAAAATGTTCACAGCATAGCATTTTCTATATTCTTTTGATTCTCAACTTCTAGAAAAACGTTTTTCAACAGGTTAGGACTCAAAAGCTAATTAAAACCTATTTAAAGTCAACACCCATACCTTGGAGGAACGAGAGAAATATTTTCTTCAAAGGAATACACAAATAACAGTCAGCAGTTATATCATCAAAACAAAACATCTGTGCACTTCTGGGGAGCAACTAAATTTCCATTATTTCATATAGATTCCACTTCTTAATGTAGCCATTCAGATGAAAATGTGCTTAGCTGTAAACTACATACTAGTGTGGAGGCATCACTATCATCAATTCCAAGTCAAATAAATAGCAATATACACTTCTCTACTAAAGCAGTGCTTTTATTTAGTGTGTAATGCTTGTGGGGAAGTCAATGCACTCAGTAGCATATTACATTTTGTTTTCTCAATGCTATGTACAAACTTTCCAGTATGTGTGTATATATATATATATATAAAGCATCCATAAAATTACTGAGTTTAGGTTGTAAAGATGTAAAATTATAGTTAAAGTGTAATATATAGAACACCCAATTAATGCCATCAAACGATCGAACATTACATCGGACGTTATGTATATACTAAATAGATACGTTATAGTGTAAAGTTAATATCTTTAAAGTTTGAAAATCCATATAGCCATAGTCCTGCCATATCTCCAGTATACATGAAAACCAAAATATAAATCATATTAAGTAAATTAATAAAATAATAAAATAATAAGCCCAACACAGGAAAATTATTTTGCAAGGAACTTTGTCGAGGGCTAAACCCTTACAAAATAACCAACCCATGCTAGACTGAGCCATCGGTTTCTGTTATCATCTGCCTGTATACTAAAGCCAAAATAATATAATAGTGGAAATGTGGAATAATTTAGTATAACATTAACGTAAGATTTGAGACAAATGTAAGTCTAGAATGCCAAAACAACAAGTGTCGTACCGTAATACATAACAACAATTTATAAATGATACAGGCTGGATGATATTTAGCCCGACCGATCGCTACCACATTATAAGCACAACTGAGTAATTATTAAAATTTTTGCTGAACACAATTTAGCATAAAATTTTGCAGAAAATAGCTAATAAAGCTAACCGAAGGAGAACGGAAAAATGTATAGTAGAGCAATAGTACCTCACTCCCCCTCGAATTACTCTAATAGTTCGCGAGGTATGAAAAATAAGGCAAGAGAAAAGCTAAAAGCAAAAAGAAAGAAAAGGTCAATTTATCGATAGTACATCGGATATTAACCGGGAGCGTAACTTCCCGACCCTAAAAGTAGGGATCCTGGTTAGGTAGTAAAGGCCTGTAAAAATATATCAATCGAATAAAAAGAAAAAGGAAAAAACGGAATGGCTAATTCCTAATAAAGTTTACTTTAAGTAGGACATAAATAATGTCAGATAAAGTCAAATTGTCAGTAATGCTAAGAGAACGAAAGAAACGGGGTTTTACCATGTCCCCTCTTTTGTTCTCTAAGCATTACTGACAATCCGACCTTATCTGACAGGTTCCGTCTTTCGTTCTCTTAGCATTACTGACAATTTGACTTTATCTGACATTATTTATGTCCTACTTAAAGTAAACTTTATTAGGAATTAGCCATTCCGTTTTTTCCTTTTTCTTTTTATTCGATTGATATATTTTTACAGGCCTTTACTACCTAACCAGGATCCCTACTTTTAGGGTCGGGAAGTTACGCTCCCGGTTAATATCCGATGTACTATCGATAAATTGACCTTTTCTTTCTTTTTGCTTTTAGCTTTCCTCTTGCCTTATTTTTCATACCTCGCGAACTATTAGAGTAATTCGAGGGGGAGTGAGGTACTATTGCTCTACTATACATTTTTCCGTTCTCCTTCGGTTAGCTTTATTAGCTATTTTCTGCAAAATTTTATGCTAAATTGTGTTCAGCAAAAATTTTAATAATTACTCAGTTGTGCTTATAATGTGGTAGCGATCGGTCGGGCTAAATATCATCCAGCCTGTATCATTTATAAATTGTTGTTATGTATTACGGTACGACACTTGTTGTTTTGGCATTCTAGACTTACATTTGTCTCAAATCTTACGTTAATGTTATACTAAATTATTCCACATTTCCACTATTATATTATTTTGGCTTTAGTATACAGGCAGATGATAACAGAAACCGATGGCTCAGTCTAGCATGGGTTGGTTATTTTGTAAGGGTTTAGCCCTCGACAAAGTTCCTTGCAAAATAATTTTCCTGTGTTGGGCTTATTATTTTATTATTTTATTAATTTACTTAATATGATTTATATTTTGGTTTTCATGTATACTGGAGATATGGCAGGACTATGGCTATATGGATTTTCAAACTTTAAAGATATTAACTTTACACTATAACGTATCTATTTAGTATATATATATATATATATATATATATATATATATATATATATATATACACATACATACATACATACATATATATATATATATATATATATATATACATACATACAACCATACAAATAAATTAGAATGAGAGTTAAAAATAAAAAATAAAATAATGCCAGTAGCATGGCAAGACAAGAGCGAAAATAGTCTAAATTAAACTAAAGAATCAAACCA
Source organism: Mastigoproctus giganteus (assembly GCF_048544385.1). Lineage (NCBI taxonomy): Eukaryota > Metazoa > Arthropoda > Arachnida > Uropygi > Thelyphonidae > Mastigoproctus > Mastigoproctus giganteus. Next base: position 21,262,933 of record NC_143580.1, read on the forward strand.
AACAGGGAGGGAAAAGAGGGGTAACAAGAGTAAAAATATTGCAGCAGAAAATCTCTAAAATTATTTAGAACATCTAATTATAAGAATAATAAATAATAATTAATTAAATTTTGAAAGCCAATTAAAATATCACCAACAGAGATCTAGACCACTACAGTAAAATAAAACAAAATAAGCCAAAAATAGACTGACCATTACGCCCCATCTCAACAGAGGACCACAAGGCCAATAATGGTCAGGGAATCGCTGCATTTCGATCACTTGACAAATCGCCGCAAAGGCGAGTCGATCAAAAGATCAGTCCGCCACCCGATCCCCAGATCGAACCGGCAATGCAGAGGACCTGAATAGCGGTGGCCCTGATACAGCGAAAATTAAAAATAGAACAGATACAAGCACTCCAGTACAAAGCCACACTACTGACAAAAGTAATCTTAACCAGTTTATATAGACAAAAAATGAACTATGGATGGCAACACAGGCGCAGAATTAGCAATTTGCCCACTACTGTGATATACATCATGTGATATACATATATTTGAATAACGTTTAAAATAGTTGGAAACTGAATCTTTCATGATAAAAATAAAATAAAAAGGTACAGCAAACATCAGAGGCAGCAAAAAGCATATTCCTCTACATGATGCTTGAAATATAACCATACAAATAAATTAAAATGAGAGTTTTAAAAATAAAAAATAAAATAATGTATGGCAAGACGAGCAAAAATAGTCAAAATTAAACTAAAGAATCAAACCAAACAGGGAGAGAAGAGAGGGGGTAACAAGAGTAAAAATATTGCAGCACAAAATCTCTAAAATTATTTAGAACATCTAATTATAAGAATAATAAATAATAATTCATTAAATTTTGAAAGCCAATTAAAATATAAATTTAACGGTGCCCTCTCTGACAGGCACCAGGTCCAAATTTATGTGAAATATCACCAACAAAGCCATTTTTATATTTATTTATTTTTGCAATTTTTTTTATAAACTGAAAGCTTAAAATCGTCAGACAAAATTTATTGGCATCATACTGTGCTATGTATCATGCACTATTCATGTGATTTAGGATAATCTGAGCCAATCAGCAATTAGCACATCCGTATCAGAGATGAGAAAGATTCCCTGCCCTCAAAGTAGCCACTCGTGGATGCGGGTGGTAAAGGTCCATGCAGTGAAGCATTCAGTTGGTTGTTGTTTGCGCTATTTACACATGTTGGAAATTTATTATGCTAACGTTTTTTATTAATTGTGCTATTAATATATTAAATAATAATAATAGTGATATCAGTGTGCAGTTTTTGCCAATAGTGTTATAAAGTTTTTAATTTAATAGAATAAAGAAATGCCATGTCTGGTAAAAGAAGTTCATTGAAACCTAGTGCAATATTCGGAGGATGGAATCTGATGAAAGCAGCCCTAATGTGTGTAGGGCTAGGAATATGCCTCCATCGACTATTACTATAACTATTAAGAATGCTAATAAAATAAAACAATCGATGCAAAGTGTGTTAGGTAAAAATTTTTGTACCCAGAACCTAACTCTGTGATTTCCGATTGACTCCATTATATAAAGAGTTCCATCTGCACGATTCCATTTGCACCTGTCCCCCCAGGAACCTAACCCCGACGAAAATCAAGGACTACCTGTATATATATATATATATATATAAAAAGCTAGGGTAGTCCTAAGGGACTACCTAAAATAATATACAGTGGTGCCTTGCAATTCGACTATAATCCGTCGCCGAATTAGAGTCGAATTGTGAATAAGTCAAATTGCGGGTCAATATTTTCCATATAAGTTTATGGAAAATTGATTAATTCGTTGTCGGAGAGAAATACACAGTATTATTGACTTTACTATATTCTACCATATAACAAACGAAATTACAAAATACATAATCAGTACATACATTTCATTGAGCCTTAGATGTTGGAAGGATGTTTTATTTATCTTGTTCTACCCTTTCTCTTCTCCTCTTGGCTTGAATGGGGATGAGGAATTGATCAAGGGTGGACTGTCTCTCCCTCTTTTTCAAGATGGCCTTGAAGTGATGCATAGTAGTGTTGTTAAACAAGTCTGTCATTCTAGTTACAACAGCAGTGTTGGGGTGTCATTTTAAACAAGCAGACTGCACCTTCTCCCAATGGAATAAAATTTCTTTAATGGCAGCTGTTGGCATCGGCCCTTTTTCCCTGTCTTCTTCTTCAAGTGAAATTTCCTTTTCTCTCTCTTTTGCTTCCTGTTCGCTGAGTGTTTTGAGTTCTTCCACGGTTGGTTCGTCATCGTGATCCTCCACAAGCTCTTCCACATCAGCCTCATCAACTTCTCCTATGTCGAGGTTCTCCGCCGTCGAAATGATTTCTTGCATGACCGCAGTTGCTTCTGATTCTTCAGCGGCTTGGACTGCATTGTTGTCATCCCGAAAAAAGGAAGGAACGAGTTTCTTCCATGATGCACGAAGGGTCCAAACTGCCGTGTCACTCCCTCCCAGGCAGTTTTAATAAAGGAAATGGCGTGAAGAATATTGATTGTTTGTTGTTTGTTATTTGGTTTTTAGGAGCATTAGCAACTAAGGCCATATTGCTCCGGAATATGCGGTGGTCATTCCCTGACCTTTCCGCATTCTCTGTATTTGCTGGTGACGGGCTAGAACCCTGGTCTAATCAAGAAGCGTGTGCTATGCACTGCTGCTCCTTCCCACCTGGCTACGGAGGCGCCGCGAAGAATATTGAACTCAGTCTTCCAGAACTCATTCAGTGTCTTATCAGAAGAATGAGTCACTTCAAAAAGCTGTGAAAACAAAGCCTTGGTGTAAAGTTTTTTAAAACAGGCAATTACTTCTTGATCCATGGGTTGGATCAGTGATGTGGTGTTTGGAGGCAAAAACTGGACTTTGATGAAATCAAAGTCAATTTCAAGAATGTTTGCCAAGTCTTGGGGGGGTGGGCACCAGCATTTTCAAGAATCAGCAGTGCTTTCAAAGGTAAATTGTTGTCAGTGAGGAATTTTTTTACGCTCGGGGCAAACTCCTTAAAAATCCAATCTTTGAAGACTTTCTGGTCTACCCAGGCTTTTGTACTGGATCTCCACATCACTGGCAGTTTGGACTTGATGATTTTCTTCCCAAAGCAGCGAGGATTTTTAGAGTGGTAAACGAGAAGTGGCTTTACTTTAAAGTCTCCACTTGCATTTGCTGCCAATAACAAGGTAAGCCTATCTTTCATAGGCTTATGTCCTGGGAGCACTTCTTCTTGCGTGATGTATGTTCGATTTGGTAAGCGCTTCCAAAATAACCCAGTTTCATCCCCGTTAAAAATTTGCTGTGGCAAGTAGCCTTCCTTCATGATTAAATCTTCAAATTTTTTCACAAACTCTTCTGCAGCCTTTTTATCTGCACTAGCTGCTTCCCCATGTCTGAGAACACTATGGATACCTGTTCTACCTTTGAATCTGTGAAACCACCCACGACTTGCCTTGAATTCATCAGTTTGATCTGAGATACGTCCTGGAATTTTCTTCTGCAATTCTTCAAAAATTAACCTAGCCTTCTCACAGATCATTGCCTGAGTTACTGGATCTCCTTTCATCTGTCTTTCTCTAATCCAGGTAAGAAGCAGCTTTTCCATTTCTTCATTGATTAAAGATCTGTTTCTGTCAGAAATTTTCATTGCTCCATCTTGTCTCTTTGTTGCCAAAAAGTTGCCACGGTTGACCTAGGGACACCACACTCTTGAGCTACATCTGTAATTGTTCTACCTTTCTGCACTTTTTCTATAATTTCTTTCTTCTTTTCTATGCTCAACCAAGTGTATTTCTTTCCTGAATTATTCTGCTGTTCACTTCTCTTTGGACCCATTATCAGATTTCACTCAAAAAATAAATAACTGCCAAAGCACAAAATTTTTTACTTTATGAGAAATGCAGAATTATAAATTAGCACAAACAACTAGAGCAAACGTGAACTCAGACTACAATTATTAACGAGATAATGTTGTCTCATAACTGAGGAAGAACTGATGGCATACCTGTAGCTATCTTTGAGGGCGGCTAACGTAGCTGAACGATTGAGGGATCTATTCCCACTTTATCTATCATTGGTTAAATGTTACTCTCGCTCTTTAATACTATTGGTTAAAATGTATGAAGCAACCGTCACTATTTAGTGCTATTTAGTAACGTTAAACGCAGTTACATAGTCCAGCAAAGAATTCTGTCTTGCAACATCATGTAGCGTTTTCACTGGCCCGTGAAATCCGACTGCCGAATAGCGGTACGTCGAATTGCGAGGCACCACCTGTATAAGGAATTTATTAATATAATAAAATAATATATAAGGAACTACCTATTTTTATGGAAGATTTTACTGCTTTTACCCTCCTTTTTAGTTTGAGGCATACTATTTATTTGCAATTAATTAATCATTTTTTTCCTTTATAGCTTCTTTCCTTTTAATTGGCTTGGTAATTCAGCCTTTAATGCTTATATGATTTATCATTTAGGTTTTTTCACATTCTTTCCCTATCAACCACCTTTAATACTTCTTTCTTTTCGTTTTTCTACTAGCTTTGGCACCTTGCATTCTTTACACTTCCATCTGTTAGCCCCTTTTCCCCTCATTTTATCACTTCTATCTTATAACACACGCACTCTTGTATCCTTTGCTGCTGCTATTTGTCATATAATTTTTTTAGCTTAATTAGTTTATATCTCCATATAGGTCATTTCTGCTCATTCTATCCAAACTATATATATATATTTTATCAATAACACATCCAGTCTCATTGAAATAGACAATGAATCTCGAAATTGTAGATAATAAAGTAAACTGATTCTTGTTGACTCATGTCTGATTATCTTAATACTTTCTTTGGGAACAGGTGTAGAGTTGTTGAGTAGGTATTTTTTTATTTATTAGGGGATTTTAGTAACATGAACCTTATGCACAGCTCACATATTCATGATAGAACTTCTGTAGTCTTGACTAAATGGGTAGAAGGGAAATAACTTATTTTATTGCATTCTAGCATTACGTCTAAATTTGTGGATAACTGTGTTCAAAGAATATTTAAAGGTTTAGTGATAGATTCCTTGAACAGCTACAATAGAAGGAAAAAAAAAATCAATCAGAACAGTGCCCTGCAAAAACCGCTGTGAGCGTTTGAGTTAATTATCAAACTTTAGTTATGACACTATAATTTGTAAATATAGCACATTACTTGTATATATAGTATTAAGTGCCTTAAATTACATCATGTTTATATATCCTTTAGAGTCTAGATTAAAAATAAAAATATGTAAAAACTGTAAAAATATGACTAAGTTACTTGACTAGCTGCACAGAGATGCAGTAAATGTTTCAAAACCTATGATATGTTACCAATTTTCTGTATGTCCACTTACAAGTTAAAGATACCTATATAGTTATTTTAATCTATACATTTAAATAGAGATCATAAAAAAACACAAAAAACCAAATTGTGAATATTAAAATAAGCATGAAAGAACATTTAACTCACTGGTATCCTAAGACACCTATCAATTAGGCCATATTCATGGCATCGTTTTAGGGAATAAGAAAACCTTTCTGGACGTTCTGGATACTCTGAATCCCAGAGGCAATAGTGCTCCATCATTCGCTCATCAAACACAATCCCAGTCCTATTATGAAAGGAAAAAAAAAAAAAAAATTACATCTGACACAGTCAGAAAATGGCATGACCATACATACGAATTAAAATGTAAGACAAAAACTTTACTGCATAAAATATGAAGTACATTTAAATGGTTAATTTTAAATAATATAGCTAAGAAATTGGAAGGATCCTTTCATTTGCACAGCATCTGACAGATGCACCATTGTTTTTTTGTGTTATTTCTATGAATTTAGAAGTAGGATTGTAACCTCCCACATTTTTTTACCCACTGATTTCCTCTAAATGAAACAATACTTTATTTCTGTGTAAATCAACACAGAAACAATACTTTGTTTCTGTGTTGATTTACTACAGATTATGAAAGGGATCACACTGTTTAGTTGCAATTTCTAATTTAAACTGATTATTATTATTTGTGTGACATTAATTTCCATGAAAAGTTTAAATTCAAATAAAATTAAATTAAAGTGTATAGGGATGATAAAAAGTAAATATATTCTGATAGGTGGGATGGATGGATGAATAAAGGAAGGAATTCTATACAATGAGCTCTCTCAAAGTAGGAACATTATCCAACTCATATATATTTTTTAGGAATGTTTTTCCTCTCCACAAATAGGCAGTTCCAGTTTGCCAGATTAAAAACCAGAGAACTGATGAAATGGTGGTATAATAGAAAGAAGTGAAAAAACGTATTCAGCTCAAGAAACATCAAGTGATGAGATATCAGATAAATTATATAAATCCTAATGAATAAAAAATTTTATAATTAAAAAAATAATAAAAAATTAAATATTATAATAAAAACCAAATGCATGTAAGCAGTTGTTTCCTAGCCAAGCTCAAAGAATGACTAGGAAATTTCATTTAACTTGACTAGCCTTTTGGAAGCTTGTGGCCACAGAATTTAAAGTAAATTGAACATAGCATAGACTATGCTTTCAAAATTCAGAATGGAAGGGTTCTTTCATTTTGTTGCCTGTGAGGTGATGCTTGATATTGTTAGAAGAGCTTCAAAATTCATAGATTTTGTTATTTTAAAAACATAAAAACCTTGATAAACAAAAGAAGGTAAGTACTGTAAAATAATTTTGAGGAACACTTGACACTCAAGGTGTACTGACCTCCTAATAGTCCTACAATTAATAATAGTACAGCAGCACAACTAAAACTGTTTCTTACCAAATGAATGTTGTAAAATTTGTGCAAAAATTTTCAAGCACAAAGTATATTTCACTGTACATTTACCATTCTGAATTTACTATTCACCACCCATATGTCCAACAATATCCTGCACCTAGAATTTTGTAACTTGTGGAATAGTTAAGAGTTGTGTTCAGAAAAGCTTTGTTTCAAAATTATCAGCCAACCATAAAGGCAGGCATGCATGCATATAAAGTGCAGAGATTTTGCAGAGAACTTTTATAAGTAGAGAAGTTCTTAAAAACAAATATCCTACAATGAATCATTTCTGAGTTATTGTTTAATCGAAGTTACTACAACACAAGTACAATTTGGCAAGCTGTCATGAGAATGTGAATCAGGTAATGTGTGACGTTAAGGCACGAGATGACAGCTGTTAGATGCAATTCTGTTGTTTCTGTGAGTGCATCAAGCAACAACTCTGAATACAATTACTATAGTTTCTGAAGAAGAATACACCAACATTCACTATGTTTATGGTTTTTGGTAACACAGCAGCAGTTGATGAATAGTGATGGCGGTTTCCTGATCACAGATGCCAGATAGGCAAGTGTTCAACAATATTTGCCAGTGTATCAGAGACTGTGCCAAAAGCAAAGCATGAAGGACCACATTAATACAGCCTAACTACTAGCATTCAAAGAGTTTCCAACTGAGTTGATGCTGTTTTGGAAAAAGTGTGGAGAACCATGTACACTCTCCACATCCAAATGATTATTTTGCACGTGAAGAGTTCTATCATTGGCTCTTGCAAAACCACATGAAAATTTTATTCACAGATAAAACTTGGCTCAAAATAGATGGAATTACAAACACACAAAATGCGTATATCTAGTGCATGAGAAACTCCATGCTGAAACCATGGGAATGCATTCCCAGACCTAGTTCTCAGTGAATGTGTGGTATGATATTACCCAGAAACTTACTCATCAAGTCATTTGTATTTGAACACTGCCTTAACAATCAAATGCTATGCTTTTTCACAAGAAAAGCTGCCACATCTATTAGAAAATGTTTCTCTATAAATGACGGTCTGCGAAGTGATTTTTCCAGTATGGAAGTGTCTTCCAGCAATAAACCACTCGCTGGCTAAAAGCAAATTTCCACACATCTATTCTGCAATTGTCTTTCCTCAATTTGAATTTATGTCCCCTCAAGTGCATAATCTGAGCAAGAGGAAAAATTCTATCAACGTTGTAATAACTGAGAAATAACTGAAAAAGTGGAAGAGAAATTGTTGAAGGTAAAAATAAGAAAGGCACCTGAGGTGGATGGGATCTATCCAATTATATTAATTACAGACACATTAGCTTAATTTCTGTTTCAGAGAAAATAATGGAGTCGCTAGTTAAAGAAGTAATGCAGGATTATCTACAGACAACAATTATACTTCAGACACAGCATGGGTTTGTTAAGGGAAAATCTTTTTGCAGATAAGTTTGTTCTTTTAGTTTGACGATTCATGATGTATTCAGTAGTAAGGTGGAGGGGGGGTAAGCTCTATGAAGTAATGAAATTCTTGGATATGGCATACACATGGCAAGAATGTACTCAGCTCCTCAACATAATGTGGCCCCATCACATACACACTACTCAGACTCCCTCCAGTCACTATCTGGCTAGTACATAATTTTGCAGAGATGCTGCGAAATTATACAGTAGCTGATCTGGAAGTCTCCTAGAGCAGTAGTTCCCAACCAGTATGTAAAGACTCTTTTCAAGTGTGCCATGAGATTAGGAAAAATTCCATTGAATTCAATGGCAATCACTATTTCGGTGTGCTGTTAATATTAGTCTTAACTTAAAGTGTGACTTCAGTGACAAAACATTGGGAACCACTGCCCTAGAGAGTTACCAATATGTTCGGCAGGTGGACTATCTAGAAGCTGGCCTGCGAGCACTGTTTTAGAGCTGTACCCTCAAAATGTAAGGAAGACTTGATCTTGCCAGGATTTCCATCATACACTCAAAAGACATAAATCATGCTGTAAATCAATGATACTTTTTTTCTTGCATTATATATGCCACTATCACACCACAGCTAATAATAATAATTAAAGGAAAACTACAGTCTTCTTACCTGTTTCACTATCAAATATACAGGGTGTCCACAAATGATTACCCTGATTACATTTTGTTACAAAAATTTTATTACTATTGGGAGGTTAACAAAATTTAACCAAATTATACACTAATATTAAAAGTTTTTATCAATACATAAGGACTTTAAAGAACTTCAACATGAAGTTCTTTAAAGTCCTACGTGCTCTTGTGGCACGTAGAATATCAAGGTGACATTCAATCTCTCTCCATACATTTTCTAACATCTGTGAGGTGATGCATTCGACTGCACGTGTAATCCGCTCTTGTCATGTTTCAATATCTGGAACAGCTGTCGCATACACCAAGTCTTTAACATATCTCCAAAGAAAGAAATCCAGTGAGGTTATGTCTGGTGACTTTGGGGGCTACAAAATCGGTTCATCCTTGCCCATCCAACGGTTTGGAAATGTCTTATCCAAAGTGTCACGAACAACTTGAGCCCAATGAGCTGGTGCTCCATACAGCTGAAAGATAACAGTAGGCTGCCTTTGTTCCAATTGGGGTATAGCATAAATAATGAACATGTCTAAAAACATATTTGCACTATTCGTGTTTTCGTGGAAGATGAAAAGTCCAATAATGTAATCATGTAAAAGGGCGCACCACACATTGATTTTGGAACTGTTACGAATATGCTTTCTTACCACATGTGGATTTTCTGATCCCTAAATATGCACATTGTGTGTCTATTGACCTCTAACATGTGAGGCCTCATCCGAAAAACAAACGTTCTGCAAAAACTGATTATCAATATGAGGTTAGCAAATATGAGGCAATATGAGGTTAGCAATTTTATTCAATATGAGGTTAGCAAATTGCTCACGTTTATGATGATCATTTGGTTTCAACTGTTGAAGTATCTGAACTTTGTAGGCATATAGCTTTAGATATTTCTGTAACACTTTGTGCACTGTAGACTTTGGTACTTGTAACTGCCGTGAAGCTTGTCGCACGGATTTACTAGGTTATCGCATAAAAGCATCTTGAATTGCCAAAAAAAAAAAAAAAGGACAGTCTGCCAAATGTTTTTCCCTTTCTCAACTGACCCAGTTGCCAAAAACTTTTCCATCCACAATTTAATAAGCTTTATGTCTGCAGGATTTCTACTGTACTTGGCTCTAAACATTCTCACAGGAGATTTTGTTTCAGCTAACCAAACAAAACACTGAGCTGTCTCTTGTACAAACAGCATCTTGAATGAATAGACGCAACAGCATTACTAGTGGCAACAGTAGTAAACTTAACTCACTGGGCTTAAAATTCTATAATTGTATTGATGCATTGATAAAAACTTTTAATATTAGTGTGCAATTTGGTTAAATATTGTTAACCTCCCAATAGTAATAAAATTTTTGTAACAAAATGTAGTAGTAGTAGTGGCATGTGATGCAAGAAAGCATGTGTATGAGCTTATGCAGCATCAGCCAAAAAAAAAAAAAAAAAAAAATCACACCATTCCCTCCAAATGCCTGTCCAGTTCCTCCTTAAATTTATTCAACCTATCAACTTCCACAACGACAGATGGAAGTTTGTTCCAGCAATTAACCACCAGCTGGCTAAAGGCAAATTTCTGCACATCTATTCTACATCTGTCTTTTCTTAATTTGAATTTATGCCCCCTTAGGTTCGTAATCTGAACAAGTGGAAGGATCCCATCAGAATTCAGCGTGCTGAACCCATTCAAGGCCTTATACACCTCAATCAGATCACCGCACAGGTGCCTAGTCTCCAGCCACTGCAATTTGCAGAACTTAAGCCTCTCTTGGTAAGAGGATCCGTTCATTCCCCTCACCAATCTTGTTGGCCTTCTCTGTACACACTCAAGTAAATCTACATCCTTCCTAAAATGAGGCCTCCAGACCTGTACGCAGTACTCAAGGCGTGGCCTGACCATTGCCTTATACAGAGGGATAATCACCTCCTTTTCCCTGCTAGCAAAATTGCTATATATCATTGACAAGATCCCATGACATGCTCTGGAAATCTGTCTACACTGCTCAGAAAATTTGACCTGCCCTGGTCTACACATGACCTGCCCTGGCAGCCTGTCTGCATTGCTCAGAAACTTCATATCTGCCTGCACAATTACTTCCAGGTCTTTTTCATTTTCTACCACCTTAAGTGTAGTACCACACAGTTGGTATGTTTCTCTGGGGTTACTTCTACCCATATGCAGTACTTTGCATTTGTCAAGGTTAAACTTCAGTTGCCACTTCTTAGCCCATCTGCCCAAATTAGCTAGATCCTGTTGCAGTAGCACACTGCCATTAACAACCCTGCCAATAAATATATATATATATATATATATATATATATATATATATATATAATTATAATTATTGATAAAAAATAAAGTTAAAACGAAAGTAACTGTAACTAATATGTAAATAATATTTATGAGTCAATGCAGTTGCAAGCAATCATGCAATGCACCCATAATGTCTATAATATTACGGATAATATAAAGAAAATAAATCCAACAATAATACTATCAGGGACCTAAGACAACGCAAAAAAATAATTATTATCGCTTTTTACCGACAATCTAGATGACGTCAACTGGGGCCAACCACCCAGAATGAAGGCAAAAAACGACAAGGTTCTCTGTTTCTGTGATGATCAATATATGCTAAGTAATTTAAATCTAAACCAAATATAAACCGGTATAGGCCGAAAATAAATCGAATATAAATAAATCGAAAGATGATAATAAAATTTAGAAATATTAGAATCAAAGGTAAGAAATATAAGTAAAATATAAATGTAAGCATATATTAATCATCGTTGGCCCGACAGAGAACGTAATTTAATGATTAAAATAAGATTAAATATATAATACATACTACATATTGACCGTATCTAGGACATAATGTAATAGTCGTCAAAATAATATGTGGTGCCCCTATGTGATGGATACGGTAAAAATAAATAATTAAATTAAATTAACGCATAGAGAAACATGCAGATAGTAAGAAGAAAAACTAAAGGAGTAGGAATAATAGAACCTGAACTCCACAAAGGCGAAAAATAGTGGTATAGATAAGAAATAGTTTCTCCTACGTCCTTGGATTGCCCTAATAATTTCGGAGAAATAAAAATAAAGAGTGTAGGACAGTTTAAAGACATTACAAGATCCTACACTCTTTATTTTTATTTCTCCGAAATTATTAGGGCTTGTCGAATTGATCGACAAGCCTCTTATCATATACTCCCTCCTATCATGTCTGGGCAGAATTGCAGACACTTTCAAATTTAACCCTAACTAATGACTTTTTTTCAACATTGACCTGTACTTGTTAAGTAAGTCTACAGATCTCCTACTCTTAATGTTATTAGTGCCAATGTGTACTATAATGTATAATATTATACATTATAGTACACATTGTATAATATCAATGTATAATATCATCTTTTGTGCTCTTAAAAGATGATATCTGCTCAATGTCATCAACTTTTGCCCCTGGCAGACATACCAAGGTCCTATTCCACCTATCCTTTTTTGCATAATATATTACCCGTCTCACTGACAATAGTCACCAACAATAACTAGCTCCTGTGGGACCAGCATATTGTGCCTTGAAGATTGTTGCTGTGTTGCCTGATGCACAAGAGTGAGCTCTGGCATTGAGTTGGGCAAATGAGAGCTTGATTGGTCCTCCACTTTAATACCTTCGAAGGCATCTACCTGACTGTTAAAACTCTCATAGATGCCCATCAGAACACTGAGTTGCCACCTAATTTCTTGACACTCTCTGCACCCAGCTCACACAAAAACATCTTCTTTGGCTAGATCATGTCCTGTTCTGGAAACATTTCACCAGCTGCACATTTTTTTTAGGCTGTGATGTGATGGATAATTGCTCTGTTTGGTTTTTCCCAGAGCCATAGCATTCCTACTACTTTATGCCCATTGCTTTGCTGCTTTAGTCTGGAACATCATTTCCACTTGAATACAACTAATTAATAATGAAAGTTAATAAGATTAATAAATTTAATTAATTAATTGTCGATACTATACTAATCGAATAGATTCCTAAATGCAGTGATACATATTACACTATCTAATTGTTACGGTATAGTTTAGAGCTGAAACCTCAAGTTACGTAAATAGTTTAACTAATGTACAAATTAGTGCATTTGCATCATTTCTGTACATAGTCAACTACATAAGTAGTTATAAATTGGCATCATTAAGTATACCGTAATCTAAATTACTCCACACCATCAGGCATCTCTTATATTGTGGATTTATACTTCACAACTGGGTAGTCATCATTGCAACACCAGGGTACCTGCCCACCCACTGATGAGGAGCCAATAAGCTCTGAAACGGTGCTGTATGGGTGTTGGTATCTGCTGAGAATAAGTAACAAGTCTTCTCCTGTGGTGAAGCATTACTTATTCGAGGTAGTGCAACATCACGGCAACTCGTTTGAAGGTATTCACAATATGTGATTGCTTAATGATACCAATTTATAACTACTTATATAGTTGACTATGTACAGAAATAACGCAAATGCACTAACTTGTACATTAGTTAAACTATCTAATTGTATATTATAACTTGCGCCAATAAGTTCATAATGTACATTATGCTATACCGTAACAACCAAAACGTTAAATTAGTTATATCCTTGGCTAAACACAAAGATATATGCCATCAAGTGATTTGGAATTATAAGTTAATTATAATATATAACAAAATTATCCAACTAATGCCAACCTAACTGATTCGAACTTTAGAGCTACCTATTTACCACAATTAAAACTTTGAATTCCCCCACTATTCACTCTATACTATAACAATGATGGCAAGATTCAAATGAAACAATGGTTCTACGTATATTAAGTAGTAACCTACAAAATCTCTGGCTACATTAAAAATAAAGTATTAGAAAACGAAATGTACAAGGCATAATTTCTTATGGGTTTAGGTAATTAACTATATAATATCGGTGTAGATACACATAATTTACCCATAAATTTGAACTACGTACGTACAGTCTGTCCTCGTATAGCACGATAGTTGTGTTCCTAGAAACCCTCGTGCAATGCAAAATCGTGCAATATAAACAACAGGCCCTATGGGAAAAGTGGGGTTAGGTGCCGACCACCCAAGATTGAACCCACATTTGGAACCAAAACATTACCAAACACAATAAATAATCGGGTAATTTTAATCGTTATAAAATACTTACGTATTTTATAACGATTAAAATATGTAATAAAAAATATAATAAAGTATTTTTAGTATTTTTTAATACTAAAAAGTATTTTTTACGAATAAAATACGTATTTTATTCGTAAAAGATTTATTATATTAAATAAAATACGTATTTTATAATACGTAAGTATAAATTATAATTCGTAAGTCGTAATAAAATGCTTACGTATTTTATTACGACTATTACGTGAAAAAATATTGCTAATGCTTTTGCTTCTATCGTAAGCAAACTTGTTTTTTGTTTGATTTTCTATCCAAACAGATGACAGCCGTTCCATCTCTTCCAATTCTTTGTGTCTTAATCTAATGGATTTTAATTACACTTTGAGTAGTTCCTGCTATGAAAGTTTATTATTTTCTCTGCATTTTTTGTAATTCTCGGTGTTGCCTCATTTAGGTCTGTAGCACGTGCAATATCACATGGTCTTTCATTTCGCTCAAAGCGTTTCACAATTTCATATTTTTTCTTTATCGACAGAGGCGGACTGGCCATAAGCCTTACCGGGGAAACCCCGGTGGGCCGGAGGCCGGTGTGATTTTGGCCATAAACCGTAGTATGAGGCCACTATAAATTTTCCCAGGTAAGAATTTTTGATCCAGTCCGCCTCTGTTTATCGATATTGCTTTTTTTTTCTCTCTCTGAATCTGCAGGGTCTTCGCCAGGACGATTCCTTTTCACACCTTTTAAGTATTTTACTCATTTTTAGGGAATAAAGCGCAATTACAAAACGAGGAGGCACGCTTAATACACATAAACAAAGCTGCGCGCGTATAGCAACTGAATAAACAACACCATAAAGGCCGAGATACACTATTAACACCTCACATTTTACTAAAGCACATTTTGGGGGGTTACTACCATAAAACAATAAAAAAAATTTCCAGTTGCGTTTCTGCTAATGGAATCTGTTATAAACTGGTAGTAAACTCCATCTAATTGCATTTGCTATTATACCGATAGCTGGAATTGTGTTGGTTTTTACTTTATTATGGTGAAATGTGTTTCCCCTTCACTGATATAAAACACATAAATACATTTTCAGAATCTTCTTCATTCCTATCGTGTTGCGTTCAGTTGGGGTGATTCCGCGTTCGACTGCCATTTCTTGTAAACACAAAGGCGAATCGTGTATAAGCGAATTCGGTTCGTGTTATATAAGATAACGTTCCCCTATTTATAAATCGTGTATGATCGAATTCGTGTAATGTAAACACGTGTTATACGAGGACCGACTGTAGTATGAAGGCATCGTTTTAATTGTATCTCATATTGTGGGTGCCTTCACAATGAGATAGCTGGTATTGCACTACTTTGAATAAATAACACTTCTCTAGTAGAGAAGACTACTGTTATTTATTTTCAGTGGATACCACCCAGACGATAGTTTTGAAGCTAGTTGGCTTCATCATCGGTGGGTCGGGCAGGTACCCTGGTAATGCAACGTGCCATCATAGTTGAAGTTATTTCCACAATATGAAAGATGCCAAATGGTGAATAAATAATAATGTATTAGAAGACGAAATGCGCAAGGCATAATTTCTTATGGGTTTAGGTAATTAACTATATAATATCAGTGTAGATACACCATAGTTTAGCCAGAAATTTGAACTACGTACGTAGTGTAAAGGCATCGTTTTAATTGTATCTCATATTGTGGGTGCCTTCACAATGAGATAGCTGGTATTGCACTACTTCGAGATACAATTAAAATGAGATACAATTAAAACGATGCCTTTACACTACATACGTAGTTCAAATTTATGGGTAAACATGGTGTATCTACACCGATATTATACAATTAACTAGGGCTATACTATTATTAAGTCAATAAAATGGCAAAAGTCTTCAAAAACTTATTTCTTGGAGCTGGAAATTCACTGCTTGCACTAGTAAAATCTCGTCCACAGACTTGATTTTTTCCAAAAAAATCACATTTTAAAACCTAAATACAACATTCATTCTACAGCATAACTAAAATCTTTGCACGTTAATTACTAACTTTGATATTTTACAGAACCCTTAAATTCGGTTTTTCCCAAAAACGGAAAATTGATATATATATATATATATATATATATATATATATATGGCTCTCATTACATGATCTGCATTAACCACCTTGGCTTCACCTTAAAGGAAACCCAAAAATGGAGGTTTCTGACAGACTATGTATATCGTAAGTGATATCAGTCCTACATTATTATACATTTTATATTACATATTATGATAATATAACAATTAAGTGCATATATTTCAAAATTTGAAAAGTATGAGATTTAAAAGCATATAAGAAATATAGGACAAACATGAGCACTAATGTTTTTTCCTATATTTCTTAGTGCTTATTTGTCCTTGACATAGGTGGCAATATACTAATAAACAAAAAATTTCTTTTGAAAAATGGATGGAGTCAAGTGCAAGTTATTCTTATATCAGAGCTGACTGCTCTTAGGATTAACTGGGCACTAGTATATACATTATTAGACTGGGTGTGTATGCAGCCACAAGAATGCAAAGCCTATTATTAACTGTTGTGCTGGTATTAACTCCTCTGGTCCCAGGATGTACAGAAATTTATTTACAAACATCTTTAAAAACAGAGTCCTAAATAAAGACTTACATCTTAGTTGCCATGTGCTCCCACATGCTATGCAACCACCAGCTGTGCTAAGAAAAAATGCTTGTAATTAAGCTGCTTTTTTTTCTTTTTTTTTTAAGCATGTGGATCAAGGTGCTTCTGATCTGTGGCCAGACATGTCATTATTCATATATTCACATCCTGACAAATATTCATATCCTGGCCAGGCTACTGACAGGAAGATATGATGCACCAGCACTTACAGGCATCATCTAGCACCCACGAAGTCAGAGGCAATTGTGCAGCTTACAAATTAGGCCACTTCACTCTAATCTAAACTCCCTGAAAAGTTTAAACAGGATGTTCCCATTAATACCATAGAAACCCTAAACCAGTTTCAGGTTAACTGTGAAAAACTATGCTCCAAGAAACAACTGAGTTGCAACATTACTAGATGGAACCCATCGTCTTTTAATTACTCTGAGTTATGATGTCATCGCGACATTCGGTTACAAAGTTAAATAAATTTTAGTGTTGCGAATGCTCCTCTACTAAGACATCCAGCAACAAAGAACTAAATTGTTATATTACTATACATATTTCTTTTATTACTAAACTGTAAATATTTTTGTAAATTTATCCTCTGCATTGTAAATATACTCCCCCTCTGGCTTGCACGTCGTACAAGGGGCAATTGTAACTTGCAATCAACTGAATAAATAAATAAAAAATAATGTGTGGACTGTGAATTGCTGCTATTATGTCAGACAGTCACCTGTGAGCCTAATTATAAGCTACACTGTAATTCCTGCATATGATTAATGGGGTGGTGGATGTCAATGTCCTGGTTGTTACCCTATCAGACCTGAATAGGCCTGCAGGTGCTGCAGCAGATGTTACTGTGGTTTTCTCTCTGCTCCATGCTCTCACTTGTTATGGTAGCTATCCATACAGGATACCTTCCCTGATATGGCTTACCAAAACAAATAGGAAAGGCACCTATTCAACCTCTGCAGCTCCAAGTCTAAGATACAGAGCATCACTGAAGAAGATGGAAACTTAAAGAGGCTTGGGATATCAAACATAGCCCAGAGAGAGAGAAAGAGCAATCACAACAGTGGGACGATAATCACCCTCACCAAAGCTTGCTTTTTTTCGAAATATCAATCCTAATCTCCTTGGTTTCCATATCTCAGCCCAAGCATCACCTCAATGGGATTCTCCAGCCAACGAGAGAGAGAGAGAGAGAGAGAGAGAGAGAGAGAGAGAGAGAGAGAGAGAGACCATAGTTAACTATGCAAGTCTGATGATCTTCATAGCCAGAAATCCATTACTGTTTACAGCTAAGTCCACAGATGATGTAGACATACACAGCAACCGATTGTTGCTGTGTATATACAGATATATCATTCAGCTACATATTGGACACATACTACACCAATCCAGGCATTCAGAAGAATGCCTGGATTGTTGTAGTATGTGTTTAGCACATAGTTTAATGGAAAACACTGGGCCAGAAACAAAGCCTTTCATCTTGGTTGCTGTACACTGGGCCTGGTACAGCAACCAAGATGAAAGGCTTTGTTTAGGACTTTGTTTTTGATTTTAACCATGAGCTGAAAGTCAATACGTACAGATTGAAATAAATAGCCACATTCTAAATAATGTTTAATTATTTTAATGTATTTTCAGTTATTAAAAATGTTAAATTTTTAATAAGCTCAAATTTTCATTTTTATAAAGATCATTATTATTCTTTACAATAAATATACTTTTATGTTAATAATAACACTCTTCAACCCATACATCAGAATATAACTAAAAATCACTTACCTTCTTTTTTGTGATTCATGTGAGGTATCTTTTATTGTCTGCAACCAGAATTATATGTATATATTAATAGCATTGACAAAAATTTTAAACTCTTAGTTAGGTCAAAGGGCATTTGCTAAAATACGTACATAGTAATTAAAATTAAAAATAATTTTTACAGATACGAACAAAAATATATCATACAAAAAAAAAATTATATTTCAAATTTTGAAAACAGCAAATATCACAATCCGGAACTGATAGCTGTAATAGGATTTTAGCATATAAGGTAAGAGTGCAGACATGAGCCTGAGCTTAGACCAGACCTGGCTCTAACTGAACTATTTTTTTTTTAATTTCTCCTTTTTTAGGTATTTTTTATTCACCATGCAAGTAAAATTACATTAAGCAGCAGAAAAATACTATGCCCAAGAATACTGTAATACAAGTTTCCTCTCCTTTTGTTATTCGTTCAATATTCACTTCAACAGAAAAACAGGCCGAATAACATATGAGTTCTAAATATCTGTTACTTCCAGTTGGAAGTAACAGATATTTCTAATCTTAGATTAAGATTAGAAATATCTGTGACAATGAGGGGTGGAGGAGTAGCCCTGTTTGTGCGTGACATAGCAGTTCAAATCATCTCGGTCGGTCACCTACTCAGATTCAGAGCTTTATGAGATATTACTTGTCACTTTAAAAGTCCACACAGTACTCTTAGATATGGCAGTCGTTTATAGTCCACCTGCCCCTAGTCTAGAAATGATAAATAATGTAGTAGACTAGCTTCTCAACAAATTACATGCATCAGCCACCCATATAGTATGAAATCTCCACAATCTTCCACCACAGCTCAATAACCTGCTGGACACCATGTTAAATAGACTGCAGCCATGCTCCTCTCTTATCAATGACCAACCTATAAGAGGTGAAATAGACTTGACCTAATTCTGTCTTCTGGTAAATGTATAATTGATGTACCTCCAGAAATGTTCTTCCCATCAGATCGTAGTCCAATTGCAATGCTCATAATGCTACCATGTATGGACTTCAATGCCAAGGACAAAACTAAGAGCCAGCTTGTAACTTCACCAGCCTTTCTGGACCCAAATAAATGCTTATTTGCTGCCAGTTATATCCTGTGGGAATGTATACTCAAATGTGATGCCTTATTTGCAACAACTCTCTTAACCAGTTGGATCAACTCTATTGCAAAATTTGTGTCTTCCAAAGTTGTAAGGATATCATCGAGATCGAAAACGTGGTGGAATTCTAGCTTAACTACATTGTTCAAACTAAAGCAGACTCTGCACAGAAAATGGAAACTGTCAAATGATACACAAAATAGAATTAACTACTCAAGGGCCAGAGCAATATTTAATAAGAAAAAATCTAGATCACTCAACCACTACGTGAAAGACACACTTGACAGGGGAGAGCTACATCGTTGCACACATAAAAATTACACAAATCAGGGACCTGACAAAAAAACGTGGATGGACCAAAATCATCAGATTCTCCAGCATACATCATGAGTCACAAGTCAGGGAGTTTGAGTGGGATCAATTAGTTGACAATGAGTTGGAGTCTGTTCTTATCACTAAAGAAGCACTGATACAGAGTATTAACTCCCTCGGGGCAACTAAGACAGCTAGAGTTGATCGAGTCCCCCACTGCATGGTAAAGCATCTCAGCACTTACTTAATTGAACCACTCCAAGCAATTTATAGCTCCATCCTTGCTCACAGTTTTCCCTGAGAACTGGAATAAGTACACTGTAATTCCAATGCCAAAAATTATAAAGCCTCACACCTCATGGAGCACTACAGGACTATATCTACTGCATCTACCCTTTTAAAAGTATTGGAGAAAGCTCTACTGCCAAAGTTGTCAAATCACATACTGGCCAGGCAGCCTCAACAAATTCATTATTCAATAACTACAAGATCAACAATTACTAACCTCCTCACAGTTCAAGCTGTGATACTAAATTCTTTCCAAGCCGGAAGGGAAGTTGCAATAATATATGCTGCTATAAAAGAAGCCTTCAATAGTCTGGATGTACATGCCCTACTTCATCTGCTCCAACATACCTTCCAAATAAAAGGAAATTTACTGAAGTTCATACAGGCCCTACTTACTTGTCAGTCCATTTATTACCATACAGACAATCAGATCCTCCAACGCCAACTCCGTGTAGGAGGTCCACAAGGTGAAGTCTTATCTGGACTCCTCTTTACTGCCATGACGATCCCGTTTTGCAAAGGTAGGCATGATGTATGCACTTACACAGACGATATTAAGATCCTTATGTCCATCCAACTGTCCATTGTGTGACCAGGTTAATCATAAGCTTCTGAACTTATTCATGTACTTAGATAAATCTGGTTTGGCCCTAAATGCGCAAAAGACTGTAATGATGGGTTACTCGCTAAAAAAAATCTCCTACGATAGTACACCCAAAACTAAATGGCATACCTATCTCAGTTGTTGAGACACATAGAGATCTGGGAGTAACATTTGATACTAAACTTGCATTCAAGTAGCATATTGACCTGATTATAAAGAAAATGAACTACTTACGTTGGATAACAACACCTCTTGCACGCGAAACAGACTACAACAACAACACAATATTTAAAAACCACAGTGTATTCGGCCATATTGTATGCCGCCGAATTCTGAGTGTCAGCCACCCCTACCCACATTAGAAGAATATATGTGAGTGAATTCTGGCTGCTGAAGTGGCAAACCATAAACACCATCTCCCTCAACAGTTAAGGACCACGCAGCTTTCTGAACAGCATTTAGCAGACATCATTGCCTAGAAACAATTATGAGGTTGTCACAGACATTCTATCAGATAGGCCAGACAAGCTGCACTTGCTACTTGGGAGTCTAAAACGTTGATGGAACTGATATTCGGGTGACACTCAAGTCAAGTGGACCCAATTTTGGCGAAGTCCAGATAGTCTGTGACAGCCAAATCCTCTGCTTGCACCTTCACGATGGTGGTACTGTTAGTAATCCTGGGTATAACCTCCATGCACAAGCACACAGTGGGTGACCACCCAGGTGTGAACCAACATAAGCAGGGGTCGAGGTGTGGTGCCCACACCACATGGAGGAATGCCGCCCCTCTGTGTTACCAGGCTACTCAAAGAGCGTGTGCAGTAGCACACGCTCTTTGAGTAGCCCGGGGTTCAAGCCCCCGACTGCTGAATACGGTCGATCTGCCAACCCACACTGGACCAGCGTGGCAGATTATGGTCCATTTCCCTCAGCATGAATTGTTGAGGAGGCTTCCATCCTGCAGTGGGTTGATAATGGCTGCACTTTACTTTTTTTACTTTTACTAGGTGGTAGATGACTCTCATCAACCAGTGCAATACCACCACTTTGATTATTGGAGGCTTGAAGTGGTGGAACCCATGTTTAGTCTCCAGAGCTAAGTTCCAGTCAACTCTTACCCATCTCTTCCATCATGCAGTATGATTGATGACTTTTGAGGTTATTATTTAGTTATTAGTAAGAGCCACAGAAGTTATTACTTCTGTGGCTCGGATAAAGTTTCAGGAAAGGTATAGAATAACTGAGATTTTTTCCATAGAAAATCTGTGTAGAGTGAAAATGAAGGTAACCAAGTCCTTCAGAGCCAAAGGAGCATTAAATTTTGGTAGAGTAAACAACTTATGTTTCAAGAAATGGTAATGAGCTTCTAACTTAATCAGTTAAAAAGGGTGGTTAGGATTTTGAGGAAGCGCTGAAGAGTTTAATTATGAAATTAAGTGCAAAATCAAGTCTGGCAGCATTAGAGTTTATTAATAACATGTTTTATAGTAGCTGCATCAGATATGATGTAAGCATTATTAACCCCTGCTATTATTATTCAATTGAGGAACAGAATCCTTTTTCAAACTGGCATAAAAATTCAAGCCAATTAACCATTTTTAAAAATTAATTTGGTTGCTACTTTTAATTAATGTAGAATATTTTTGCTTTAAGGAATTCTCTGTAGAATTCCTTAAAGCAAAAGTCATTTTTTTTAACATAAAAAAAAATTAGCTATGGAATTCCTGAACCTGGATTCTTTTTTTCCTTCTGATGGAAAATTTCTTTTATTCTAAAGCATTTTTGTTTTGCCTTAAAGCTCTTGAAAAGTTTAAATTCCCATCACAATTTGGAAACAGATGATCATATACTTTCTTGCATAAAATCATCTGTTTCAGATCATTATATGTTTTCCTGCAGCATTTTTGGACATGTATACTACTGGGAAACGAGTTCAACAGCAAGATCAGTGGGGCATTTACAAGCATGCTTAATGTTTGTGGTATTCTGTGGTAAATAGTGGTATTCTGAATATACCACTGTATGCTACAAATACAGATTAAACAGCTCAACAGTTAAGTTAATTTTTAGATACTCGAGAAAGTTAACTTCACAGGGTCATCAGCCTTATGAGAGATTTAAAAAAGTATGATAATTAACTCAACAGATTATATCTAATAATAAAATTATTTTTTACTTATATACTACCATAGGCAGATTCAGGATAGAGGCACCAGGGCATGTGCCACCTCCCCCCACCCTCTTGGTCATTTTTCGTAGAATATACACCAATCATTTAAATTTCCTTTAGCTACAAAAAAAAAATTTTTTTTTTTTTTTTTTTTCAATTTTAACATAGGATTTTATCTATTTTTGCATTGTGGCTCAGCTATTTTCAACTGACTACAGCTGGCAACACTGATGTGATCACCATTCTAGTTCAAAGCATCACACATTTTGTACACAAACAAGGCACAAAATGGTGCCCCATCACAAATTGTGCACCTCCTGTAATTTTTTTCTGGATATTCCACTGTATACTACCACCATGCCTCAAATGTTATTCTGACACTCTTCATAAACTTTAATTTCTCTCTTTTTCACATATAATTGAAAAAGAGAAATTAAACTATTACCATTCTCCCAACAATTTCATTGATCAGCAAACTGTGAAACTCACATTAAATATTTTATTAGTCAATTAACTTGTCTACACACAATTACAACTTCTGAAACTTCATGCTATAAAAGTTCACTGGAACCACATCTCTAATAAGTAATCAGTAAGCACCTTTCCTTCCTTATTTTTGTGAAAAGTAATTTATAAGCTTGCTTAGTAAGGGTTTGGCTGATTTGCTGATTCTCTCACATAAATGGTGGTCACCCCCAACTGTTTAACAAGTTTGCTTCAACTATTCTAATAACTATAACAGCAATAGCATTTTTCTAAATTTTTAACACCTCTGTAAAAACCAGTTGATCCTGTTGTCACTTCAACCAAGGATAAAGCTGACCTGCTAGCATCCCATTTATCTTCCAACTCCTGTATTAATGATCTTGGTAAAATACCTCCCACCATTCCCAACATGCTCCATTCAATGCCTCCTGTGGTCTTCTGTCAAAAGGATGTCAGGAGGATTTTGACAAATCTTGATGCTAAGAAAGCTCCAGGTCCTGATGGTATTTCTCCACTTGTTCTCAAAACCTGTGCTCCTGAACTTACTCCTGTTCTTTGCTGCTTTTTTTCACTTTCTTATTCCAAAGGTGTTTTTCCTTCTGCTTGGAAATTTGCTCATATCCAGCGAGTTCCTAAAAAGGGTGACAAATCCCTCCCATCCAATTATCGTCCCATAGCAATTACTTCTCTTCTTTCTATAGTAATGGAGAAATCAATTAACCACCAACTCTTAAACTACCTAGAAACCTTCCGTCTGATCAATGATCGCCAGTATGGATTCCGTCAGTGTCGATCCACTGGTGATATTCTGGCTTATGTTACCCATTTATGGACTAATTGAATGGAAATGTTTGGTGAAACACAAGCAGTTGCTCTTGACATCTCAAAGGCTTTCGATCTTGTTTGGCATAAACGTCTTCTAAACAAGCTTCCATCTTATGGTTTACCAACTTTTTTTTGTAATTGGTTATCCAGTTTTCTCTCCGATCGCTCACTGAGGGTGATGGTAGATGACTCTCTGTCTTCTAACTTCTCCACTAATGCCGGTGTCCCCCAAGGTTCAGATCTTTCCCCCACTCTTTTCTTCTTGTATATTAATGACCTTCTTCCATTGACTGGAAATCCTATCTATAATTTTGCTGATGATAGCACATTGCATTCCATTTTTCATTTTGAGAAATCTCACCGTACTCAATCAGCTTCAACTTCTTGAATATCCACTACCAATTCCTTAAATGCTGATCTCCAGTGGGGCAAAGACAACTTAGTTGATTTCAATCCTTCTAAAACTCAATCTTGTCTTACATCTTGCAAAAAAAGAGTCTTCTGCTTCTATGCTTATCTTTGGTGACACTCCAATTTCTAGGCAAAATGATATCTCTCTTTTGGGGATTACCTTGACTTCTAATCTCTCTTGGCACAAGCACATTAAAAATATTGCTTCCTCTGCATTTAAAAAACTTCGTTTTCTCTTTCGCTCTCGGCGTTACTTTTCTTCCAAACAGCTGTTCACTCTGTACAAATCGCAAATCCGCCCTACCATGGAATATTGTTCTCACATCTGGGGCAGTGCCCCCAAAACCTCTCTCAGGCTTCTAGATTCCATTCAGAAGAGAGCGGTTAGGTTAATTTATGACTCGTCTCTAACAGAGTCTCTCCACTTGCTGTCTCATAGACATACTGTTTCTGCTGCATGCCTCTTCTACAGATACTTCCATGGGCACTGTTCTTCTGAATTGGCTTCTATAATTCCCGCTCTCTCTCTCTCTCTCTTTCAAAACAGTCTGAACACGTGCCGCCACCAGCCAAAATCCATTTACTGTCCAACTTCGAACTCACAGAACCAACTTTTCATCTTCCTTGTTTATCCATTCAACTGCTGTTTTCTGGAATAATTTTCCTTCGTACGTATTTCCTGAAGTTCAAGTCTAATGTCAATAAATACCTTCTTTCGTCTTCTCAATCTCCAACCCAAGCACGGTACTAAGTACTATAGGTTCTAATACCTTTCGTGTTTGGGATTTTCATAAAAAAAAAAAAGGTGAAAATGACTAAGTGACACCACTGCCTATAATTCAGGCAATTTTAGGCATCCTTCACAAGGTATACCAGAATAATACAGAGGAACATCATATGCTAAGAAAGTAGCTGAAGTACATCTTGAACAGATAAGTAGCCTCCTTACATGGCACACAAATTAAATACAGCTATAGAAACTCCAAAGAGTAATTTCAACAATAAAACAACACTGTTAACTCTATTACTGATTTTTTTAATATAGGAAAGGAAGAAAAAAAATTTTCTATATTTTATCAGAAATCCATGCTTACCAACTTTGAGAACTCTTTTATGGTGGTGTCCATTGTGTATTATGCCAGTTTCTGTCAAAAATTAAAATAAAAAACTTTCAGAAGATATTTAGCATATTAGAGACCTATTTACATTACCACTAAACACTCACCATTTTAAAATACATAATTAATAAATATTCATTTGCAAGAAAAAAAAACAAAAAAAAACTTGAAAACTGGCCTTGATGTTAACTAATAAGATTAATAACTATTTTGAGGGTGTGGATGGATTGTATGTGGGAAATAATAGAATTATACTTGGGAAATAGTAAAACCCCAAAATACCTTATATACTTGGTGGGATTGAATTAAAAACAGTAGTGGAGGAAAGGGATCTTAAAGTCATGATACAGGTCAATATAAAGTTCTTTGAGCAGTGATATAATGCTTATATCACAGCTTTAGATATATAAATAAATCTAAACTTGCTTTTTATTGAAATAGTATTCAAGCCTTCTGGTTAATGATCATAACTTCTGTCCATCCATAATTTGACATCTGATACATCCCGATGGTTTTATTGCATCTAAAAATAAAGCTGACTTAATTATTTTCATTTTTTTTGTAACTTTTGCAATGATGAAATTCCTGAAAGGGTAACTACCTTCCAATTATTGCATTGGCACTTACCTGAACTCTTTCCAAAGTAATGGAGAAATCTATCAATTGCCAATTTTTATATTTTGAAACTCTCCATCTGATTAATGATAGCCAATATGGATTCCATCAGTGTAACCATATCAGTTTAACTTGCCTAAATGATGTAAAGCAAGATTACAGTGATGTAATCTTGCTTTACAGTATAATGTTATTCATCTTTTAAAAAAATTTCCAGAAAATTTTAGGGAAATTCATGCAGTTGCTCTCTCAATACTAAGGCTTTTTATTATGTTCGGAATAAAGGTCTTTTATGGTCTGCCTTCTGCTTTTTTACAGGTAGCCAGTTTTCCCAATGACTACATACAATGGATGACGGCTCTGTACCTTCTAACTTTTCAATTAATGCTGGTGTTCCCTCAAGTTTTTTACCTTTTTACTATTTTATTTTTTTCTTCCTGTATATTAACAACTGTTCCACAGGCTTTTCCGTCATATTATGCTCTTGCCTATCAATATACTCATGAATCACTCGCTACCGCAAGAAGCACAATATCATGTGAATTCCAGAAAACCCTGGGTTTTGAATGATCTCTCTAGCAGTTTAAGTTAGGACAATATATCTAGTGTTCTACATTTACTCTGAGAAGAAACGAGTATATGGCAACATCTAGACGCGTTGTGTTTTTCATCCCGGGACACCTCTTAACTAAGGGCTGACCCGAAATGCCGCAATTAATGATTCTTAAAAAAATGATTGTTAGTGATTTGCATGTATTAAGAAGAATGATCACGACATAATTTTAACAAACAAAACAGGTTTATTTAACATATATGTATACAAATAAGTACAATATAATTAGCATTAGCATTAGCATTAGTAGAGGCATTTGATGCAAGAAAGCAAGCTTATGCAGCATCAGCCAAAAAAAAAAAAAAAAAAAAAAAGTAACATAAATAAATAAAAATAACCACTTCCACTTCACCCCTCTGTTCGTTCGAAATACCTGTCCAGCTGAGCCTTAAACTTATTTAGGCTATCAACTTCCACGACAAGGGATGGAAGTCTGTTCCACCCATCAACCACCCGCTGGCTAAAGGCAAATTTCCGCACATCTATCCTACATCTGTCTTTCCTCAATTTGAATTTATGCCCTCTCAGGTGATTTTTCTGAGCTAGAGGAAGAATCCCATCAGCATTGAGCATGCTCAAACCATTCAAGGCTTTGTACACCTCTATCAGATCACCCCGCTGGTGCCTAGTTTCCAGACACTGTAATTTGCAAAACTTAAGCCTTTCTTCGTAAGAGAACCCCTTTGTCCCATTCACCAATCTAGTTGCCCTTCTCTGTACTCGTTCCAGCCGCTCCACATCCTTCCTGAAATGAGGCCTCCAGGCCTGTATACAGTACTCTAGGTGTGGCCTGACCATTGCCTTATACAAGGGAATAATCACCTCCTTATCCCTGCTAGAAAAATTCCTATATATCATTGACAATACACCATGAGCTACTCTTGCAGCTCGTCTGCACTGCTCAGAGAACTTCATATCTGCCTGCACCACCACCCCCAGGTCCCTTTCATTCTCTACCACTGTCAGTGTAGTACCACAGAGTTGATACGTTGCTCTGGGGTTGCTGTTTCCCATATGTAGTACTTTACATTTGTCAATGTTAAACTTCATTTGCCACCTCGAAGCCCATCTGCTCAACCTTTCCAAATCCTGTTGCAGCAGCATAGTGTCAGTAGTGTCCTTGACAACCCTGCCAACCTTCGTATCGTCTGCAAACTTGGACATTAAGCCTGATATACCATAATCAATATCATTTATAAATACAGAAAACAATAAAGGCCCCAATACTGAACCCTGAGGGACTCCACTAATAACATTAGTCCACGATGAGCAGTGTCCATTGATTACCACTCTCTGTCTTCTCCCCCTCAACCACCCCTTTATCCATAGCAGCAACTTGCCTCCAATGCCACACTGCTCCAATTTGTGCAGCAGTCTTCCATGTGCAACAGTATCAAAAGCCTTTCTAAGATCCAAGTATATAATATCAAAGTTATTCCCTGCATCCAGTTCTTTTGTGACTGCATCATAGTATCCAATCAAATTGGTCAGGCAAGACTTCCCCTTAATTGGTAAATAAGTTAGATTAATTGGTATTTAATTGTTAGACAAATTAATTGAATGCAAGCATTATCTTGCTGTTAGCTCTATTACAATGTTGTAATATTCTTCATATGGCTTTTCCACTAATTCCCTAGCAAGTACAAAATAATTAGTGTTTGTCATAACATACCACTGTTCAAAATATGAAACAGGTAATTATATTATCTTAATAGTGTAATTAGTAATTGACAATTAAATTAATAAGTCGCATTATTATTAAAGTTGAATACTAAGAAAATAATACAGTTGTTGGGGTATATTTATGTGAGGAAAGGTATCTTATAAATGCATTAAAACGTATGCAGGTAATAGGATTGGCTTTTGGGTGATTTAATACAGTTTGTTATTAAACAATAAGGGTTGTCTTACCCGAAAATATTCTGCAACGCCTCGGTGGGGGGGGGGGGAATCTGTATCAGACATCAATACGATTCTTTTCTCATCTTTTCCTATTAATTATTAATTTACCTCTTCAAGGTAGAGATAGAAATACCTATCTCTACCTTGTCTGTAACTTACATTATCTACCTGATTAATTTGCCTACCAAAAATCTCTTTAGGGTAAGTTTGCCCCTGATTAAACTTATTTCTAGGCATTTCTTTTGTTGCCCCTGTGTAAGAGTTCATATCTGTCCTATTTCGATTATTATAATACATTTGGTTTGCATTTTTCACCCCATTTCCATTAAAATTGCAACTTTGTGTATTAACATAAGGCGGCCGATATTTTGGTAACGCAGTGTATAGGCGCGCTCCGCGACTCGGGCACGGACGGTTAGAATAAGTTGGCGTCGGTCGGGAGCTGCTCGGACGACGGCAAGCGGCATAGCGTCTTACTGCCTGTCTTGCTTCGTACATAGGGTTACAGTATACATGCTTCCCAGCATAGCACGGAGCACACTCGCGTCTCTCACTTCGGGCGAGTTCATTGCAAGCGTCGCTTAGCAACGCTCTGTTCAACTGTAAGTGCCTTACAGGGAACGCTTCGCGGTCACTAGAAGGGGAAGATGCATAATCTGTAGTGCTCCATTTTTGACATGGATTATTTCCATTATTAGCGGGACCTTGCATTTCTAACTTATTTTGCATAACATTATTTACCGATAGTGTATATAACGATTGTTGTAGGTCTCGTATCTGTTCTTCTAACGGCTTTAAAAATTCTTTAAAATAGTTTTCTTGTTGATTTAGCATTTCTCCCTCCTTGTT
The DNA here is from genome assembly GCF_048544385.1 of Mastigoproctus giganteus. Lineage (NCBI taxonomy): Eukaryota > Metazoa > Arthropoda > Arachnida > Uropygi > Thelyphonidae > Mastigoproctus > Mastigoproctus giganteus. The sequence continues at coordinate 21,292,864 of NC_143580.1, forward strand.
AGTTTGCCCACAAAGGGTGTTAACAGATCTATGTTTTGTTTCTGTAAGAAGTTCATTTGTCTCCTCCCTTTTCGAGATAACAATTGCCTGATGGAAAGTGAGGGGGTTTTGTGACAAGACTATCCTTTTAATTTTATTTGAAACACCCCTAAGAAACTGGGCTAACATTGCCTGATCTAAAATCGACTTTGCTTCAGGGGTTTCATTCTGTATCTTAAACGCCTTTCTTGCCAAGTTTTGAATTCGGGCTCCAAAGCTGGCGACATTTTCGTCAGGTTTTTGCACAGTATTAGCGAATTCACTTAAACAAGTGACTATGGGTTCCGTTTTTTCAAAGTGAGCTAAGAAAGCATTTTTGAACACGTTATAATTTTCTTCCTTACGCAATTCAGTGGACTGTGCTAGAAATTCTGATGCCAAAGAACGAAATTTAGATCTTGAAATGGCGATCATTTCTGAGCTCTGCCAAGCCGCTAATTTCCCTACACTTTCTAAAGTTTCAAAAAAATATTGTACAGATGGGCCTTCATCTGTACCAAAAAAAAGTAGGCACCAAACTTAGGTAACCTGCGATATTAGCCACACGCAGCCTGCCTGTTTCGGGCGGGGATTGTGTTTGTTGCGTATCAAACAATGCAGCAGAAAGGTCGGTTGAAGTTTGTGGGATTTGTTCTTCCATGTTGGATTTATAAGTGTCTATGTTAAATTAGATGACTCTAATAATATTTGAGTAAAATTTGGGGTGGGAAGGTCCCTCCAAAATAGTGTACTTACCTTTACGTAGCTGAAACAGAACTAAACTGTTAGTACTGAGCAATGCTAAAACAAAATGAGTTTCTAACATATAGCAACTAGAGTTTTTTTTTTTTTTTTGTAATTTGCTATTATTATTTGTTTTGACAAATCAATTAACTACTTCTAGATGCTTCTGGTTGTTATGTGTTACTATGATGTATGTACTTGAGGACTATGTTATTTGTATTGCTGAAAAAGAAAAAAAAAATTAATAAAATGTCTCTAACCATTCTCTGTATACACACAAAATCACTAGTGTTAGACGTTTCCCTTTTATTCTATTACCACATTAATCCCTTATTTGTCTTCTATTCACTAGTTACTCTTGTTGTGCTTTGCTCTTCAGTTTACAGTAATCCTCATAACTCACAAGCTTTCATATATAAAAAAAAAAGGTTTTTCATCCCGCAAAAGCACATTTCATCCTGGTCACGGCACCAGTGTTCCACAGGCTTTTCCGTCATATTATGCTCTTGCCTATCAATATACTCGTGAATCACTCGCTACCGCAAGAAGCACAATATCATGTGAATTCCAGAAAACCCTGGGTTTTGAATGATCTCTCTAGCAGTTTAAGTTAGGACAATATATCTAGTGTTCTACATTTACACTGAGAAGAAACGAGTATATGGCAACATCTAGACGCGTTGTGTTTTTCATCCCGGGACACCTCTTAACTAAGGGCTGACCCGAAATGCCGCAATTAATGATTCTTAAAAAAATGATTGTTAGTGATTTGCATGTATTAAGAAGAATGATCACGACATAATTTTAACAAACAAAACAGGTTTATTTAACATATATGTATACAAATAAGTACAATATAATTGGTAAATAAGTTAGATTAATTGGTATTTAATTGTTAGACAAATTAATTGAATGCAAGCATTATCTTGCTGTTAGCTATATTACAATGTTGTAATATTCTTCATATGGCTTTTCCACTAATTCCCTAGCAAGTACAAAATAATTAGTGTTTGTCATAACATACCACTGTTCAAAATATGAAACAGGTAATTATATTATCTTAATAGTGTAATTAGTAATTGACAATTAAATTAATAAGTCGCATTATTATTAAAGTTGAATACTAAGAAAATAATACAGTTGTCGGGGTATATTTATGTGAGGAAAGGTATCTTATAAATGCATTAAAACGTATGCAGGTAATAGGATTGGCTTTTGGGTGATTTAATACAGTTTGTTATTAAACAATAAGGGTTGTCTTACCCGAAAATATTCTGCAACGCCTCGGTGGGGGGGGGAATCTGTATCAGACATCAATACGATTCTTTTCTCATCTTTTCCTATTAATTATTAATTTACCTCTTCTTCACATAATGACAAAATCGGCCAAAACTATCACTACTCTTTTCTTGTCATGTCTTGCTCAAAGTTTACTGTGTCTGTGTGCCTCTGCCCCTTTCTTTTTCCCCTTCAAATATATATATCTCCGCATCGCCTCGGGGGGGGGGGAGAAATAAATTGATACTGTACCATGCACGGCGTCGTAGTGACAATTAATATCTTTATAAAGGTCTTGTTATGCAAGACCTGCTGTGTCTTGTTCTGGTAATTTCTACTCATATAACAATTCACCGTTCTTCGGACCTTTGCGTTCGATCAACATTCTTGTCCGCTCAGGAGAACGGGTGACGTCACTGTGGTGTCCCCTTACGGCGACCGCACCCCTGGGGTGATTTGAAAGCGAAAGTAAAAGCTTAGCTCTGTCAAGGGACGCTATGTTCGTTGTACAGACCGTGAAAAAAAAAAATATATCAGGCACTATTAGGCGAAATTACTTCTTGAAAGTAAACGAAAGGGCTGAAAAGTGAAAACATTTTCACACAACCTTCTGGCAAATGAAATCCTGTTCAGCAAAACTATGACTAGAAATCCTGTCCACAGTTCTGCTAATGAAAACACACTCCATTTCACCTTCCACTTTGAGAAACCCTGATCTGCACAAGCAGCTTCAAGTTCTTGAATATCCACTACCAATTCCTTAAATGCAGTTCTCTAGTGGAGTGAAGAAAACTTAGTTAACTTCAATTCTTCTAAAACTAAGGCCTGTCTTATTTCTCATAAGAGTCTGATGCATGTTCATCTTCAATAATACTCTGATTTCTAAACAAGATCACATATCTTTAGCATTAGTAGAGGTATATGATGCAAGAAAGCTGCCAAAAAAAAAAAAAAAAAAAAAATATTCCTGTTTCACCCATCCATTCATTCCAAAAGTTTGTCTAGTTCAGCCTTGAATTTATTTAAGCTGTCAACTTCCACGACAGATGGAAAAAACCACCACCACATTTAATGGGGATAACACTGACTTCTAATATTTCTAAGCATCAATATATAAAATAAATAAATTTTCAGTTTATACTCCGCACGACAACCAAGTCAGTAGAGTTTACAATAAATCGTCAATACAAATATTTATTGTATTTAGTAGTCACGGGCTTGAACCCCGGTCCACTCAAGGAACGCGTGCTATACACTCTCGCTCCTGACCACTCGGCTACGTCAGGCATATCACATATATGTCTTCTTGGCATTACTTCTTTTCTAAACAACATTTGATTCTATACAGAACACAAATCTACCCTACCATGGAATACTAATCCCATATGTGGGAGGACAAAAACTTTTCTGAAACCCTCAGATTCTAGTCAAATTAATTGAGTTCTCATGAAGTTACTCTACTCTCTAACAACACAGATGTTCAGTTTCTGCAACATGCCTTTCCTATAGATATTTTTACAAGCCCTATTATTCTTAATTAATGTGTGCAATTCCACTGCTTGCTTCCAAATTTATGAATATGTGCATCAACTAGTCAACATCCATTCACAGTTAAAATGAAAATTAATTAAACTGACTTTTCCTAATTTATCTTTTCTACTTCTGTTATTCAGAACAACCTTCCTTTATATTTTAAATAAGGAGAAATTTAACATGTGTGTTGGTAACAAAATTTTAGTTTTATTGAAACATACTAGAAGGTACAAAGCCTTTTATTCAGTACTCCCAATTTACTAAAAAATTTATAGGCTACTTTTCAGAACCTTCTTTAAGCCAATAGGGTGAGTTGAGTCTAAAATTAAGAACACAATATCCTTTAGTAATTATAATGACAACCATAAGAGAGCATTTTGTTCTTATGCATTTTCAAAAAATTACAATCAAAAGAAGTCCAAGTCTGATGTCAACAAGTATATTCTATCTTCTCAATCTACAAGCCACTCACATAGTACTTCAGAACTAATTTTCAATACATTGTGTTTAGGGTCACCATTAATTAAAAAAAGGGGAAAAAACAATAAGATTATGAATCAAGTGACAGGTAGGAGTAACAGATGATAAACGTATCTTTAGATGGAATGACAGGCCATAAGATCAAATCAAAGTAATTGAGTGACAAGGGGTAGCTCGGATAATAAGCACAAAACGAGAAAGCAAGCTATCGATAGCATTTGCGTACTCTTAACCTACACTCGAGCTTCAAAAAAAATCCATAAATTTTTAAGGGAATTATTATTATCCCAGTTGATTTAACAAGTTAAGTTAATACTCCTAAGGGCTAGTAGCTAAGTAAAGGAATCTGAATCTGGCTGCTTCAACCAGTTATCAACTTCTGAAAATGATTTTTACAGAGTGTAGCAAAAATTTAAGGACACATTTTTTACATAATATCAAGATTGCTCAAAAGGACATAAGTCCATAAAGTTTAATGACAAAAAGTACTAAATAAAAAAAAGGGATACAAAAGCCATACTACTACTTAGTTGTGGGCACTTATCACTCACCTAAAACAGATGTGTACAATACTTTGGTCTGGATGTATCAAAGAATAATGGGGAGGGGAACACGGTTATATAAATTGCACACTTCACGTGTGCCTGATTAAACAAGCAAACTACAGCATGTTTCCTTATTTTGTTTCATTTTAAATTTGTTTTCATTGTAAGAATGGCTCTAGTCTCGATATTTTCAAAAATATGACTGAATAACTTAATTTAAAAACCAGACATTTATTTAGTAGTAGTAGTACACTAACTACTGAAGGCAAAGTGGTGTTCTGTAAAGCGTGTGTGTTTTACTAGAATTCAAAACAGTGAATTATAGTAAAAAGTACTATTTTCCCAACATTTACAAACTTAAACAACACTAAACAGCTCAACTAAGACACAGAATGTAACTTGCAGCTTCCAGCAAGCAATTTTAAGTTTTAATTTTGATTTTGCAGATGCTGGGTTTTCTCGATGACACTTCAAAAACTCATCTTTGAAAACTGTTTTTAAAAAATTTACAAAGGAATACGTTCCAAGTTCACATTAAGAAAAAACCTTCTGGGCACTTGCTATACTAATGGTTTGCAGATAAACTGGGGTGAAACCAAAAAACTCCAATTTTTATTACTAAGCAAAAGCAATATAATGGAATGATCTAATGCCAAAACAATCATTGGAACCATAAGCTCTTAAAACTGTATTTACTTACATCTGAATTACTTGAAAAAGCAAAACAGCACAGTAGCCCCTCAACTTTTATTAACACTTTCTATACTTTGGTCAGATGGAATTAAGCCACTCCTTCATGAAAAGAGTGCTTGAAATTCTTTTCAGTTCACTGCTTCACATTATTTGTTTAGTTTGTAGAGGTAATATGTAGCTTATTTCCTGATGTGTACAACCTACTGAGCAATGATAGGTGGACATCAGGATAGGAAAGATGCATCTTCAACGTGCATTACAACTTATGTTGAAGAAGTCAATCTTCAATGATCTCTCATTCACTATCACACACTTTATCAGGTGATACAGAAGTCTATGGCAGATTATTAAAAGTCTTTGGCAAAGAAAAACAGCAAAGACTTCTATGCTTATAATATCAGTAGAAGGAAGAGGCTGAATCACATTGGCCACATGATGTTTATAGGTTAAAATGTTATGACCCTTCCCACATTCGAAAAAATGAATAGGTATTTTGCATCTATATTCACACACGAGGAATTCTTTAGGGAAGGGGATGCGAGAAGTTTATCAAACACTAACAAGGAGTTAAATTACTTTGTGGTAACTGAAAGGAAAGTGGAGGAGAAATTGTTGAGGATGAACATAAAAAAGGCATCTGGAAGGATGGAATCTATCCAATTATATTAAAGGAGGCAGCAAAGGAGGTAAGCAAACCCTCAGCCATAATTATGAGAGCATCCTTGGATTAGCATTAGTAGAGGCATATGATGCAAGAAAGCAAGCTTATTCAGCATCAGCCAAAAAAAAAAACCCCCCTCCCATTTCACCCCTCTGTTCGTTCGAAATACCTGTCCAGTTGAGCTTTAAATTTGTTTAGGCTATCAACTTCTACAACAAGTGATGGAAGTGGGTTCCACCAACCAACCACGAGCTGGCCAAAGGCAAATTTCCGCACATCTATCCGACATCCGTCCTTCCTCAATTTGAATTTATGCCCTCTGAGGTGATTATTCTGAGCAAGATGAAGAATCCCATTGGCATTGAGCATGCTCAAACCATTCAAAGCCTTATACACCTCTATCAGATCACCTCGACGGTGCCTAGTCTCCAGACTCTAATTTGCAAAACTTAAGCCTTTCTTCGTAAGAGCAACCCTTTGTTCCATTCACTAATCTTGTTGCCCTTCTCTGTACCCGTTCCAGCAGTTCTACATCCTTCTTGAAATGAGGCCTCCAGACCTGTATACAGTACTCAAGATGTGGCCTAACCATTGCCTTATACAAGGGAATAATCACCTCCTTATCCCTGCTAGAAAAATTCCTGTATATCATTGACAAGACACCATGAGCTACTCTTGCAGCTCGTCTGCACTGCTCAGAGAACTTCATATCTGCCTGCACAATTACCCCCAGGTCCCTTTCATTCTCTACCACTGTCAGTGTAGTACCGCAGAGTTGATACGTTGCTCTGGGGTTACTGTTTCCCATATGTAGTACTTTACATTTGTCAATGTTAAACTTCATCTGCCACCTCTCAGCCCATCTGTTCAACCTTTCCAGATCCTGTTGCAGCAGCATAGCGTCAGTAGTGGCCTTAACGACCCTGCCAACCTTTGTATCATCTGCAAACTTGGACATTAAACTTGATATCCCATCATCAATATCATTCATAAACACCGAAAACAACAACGGACCCAACACTGAACCTTGAGGAACTCCACTAATAACATTAGTCCACGTTGAGCAGTGTCCATTGATTACCACTCTCTGTCTTCTGCCACTCAACCAACCCCTTATCCATAGCAGCAATTTGCCTCCAATGCCACACTGCTCCAATTTGTGCAGCAGTCTTCCATGTGCAACAGTATCAAAAGCCTTTCTAAGATCCAAATATATAATATCAAAGTTATTCCCTGCATCCAGTTCTTTTGTGACTACATCATAGTATCCAATCAAATTGGTCAGGCAAGACCTGCCCTTAACAAAACCATGCTGTGTCCGAGCTATAACTGAAGTCTTGTCTGATCATTCTGCAATGCTTCTTTAACCAGTGCCTCCATTAATTTACCTGGAACAGAAGTTAAACTAACAGGTCTATAATTACTTGTGTCAGCCTTTGATCCTCCTTTGTGAATTGGGGTTACATTTGCACATCTCCAGTCTATGGGTACCTCCCCTGAGTCCAAAGAAGCTCTCATAATTATGGCTAGGGGTTTGCATACTTCCTTTGCTGCCTCCTTTAATATAACTGGATAGATCCCATCCACCCCAGGTGCCTTTTTTATGTTTATCCTCAACAATCTCTCCTCCACTTTCCTCTCAGTTATTACAAAATCATCCAGCTCACTGCCAATGTTTACTTTACCTACATCATTCTCCTTCCTGAATAACTCCTCATGCGTGAATGTAGATGCAAAATACTCGTTTAGATTGTTAGCCACCTGAGCAGGATCCTCAACTGTTGAACCATCAATATCCAGTGGACCAATCTGATTCGTCCCTTTCCTTCTCGAGTTCAAATATGTAAAGAACTCTTTTCTGTTTTTCTTTGCATCCTTTGCCAAGGATTTTTCGTAGTCTGCCTTTGCCTGCCTAATCTCCTTTGTGACTTGGTTACAGACCAACTTATATCTATCATAGGCTTCCATGTCACCCATTAATTTGTATGTATCCCATGCATTTTTCTTCTCTGCCACATGTCTCATTAATTCATCTGACAACCATTTAGGCCTAAACCTTGAACAATATTTCTTAGTTGGTATGTAAAGCCTGGTAGCCTCCAAGATTAGTTCCTTGAATGCTTCCCATTTTGAGTTTGCTGTTGGTAACATCATCAGTTGGTCCCACTGTATAGAATTTAAATACTGTCTCAGACCATCATAGTCGCCTTTACAAAAACCCTTCCCTTTACCTCTGATGGTAGTTACCTCCTTGAGTAAATCCCACTTCAACACACTGTGATCACTGCCACCTAGTGGTTCATTTATCTGCAGATTCTTAATGCATGAAGAATCACTACTGATAATCAGATCAAGAGTATTGCTCCCTCTTGTTGCCTCACGAACATGCTGATGTAGAAAACAATCATCCAATAAATCCAAGGAAAGTCCCTATTCGAGGATTCGAGGGAAGTCCCTATGGACAAGAGATGTTCAAATATATCCTCAATTTTAAATGATAATTCATGCAATCACAGCATGTATTTGTCAAGGGGCAGTCTCATCTAACCAATCTGAGAGGTTATTATGATGCAGTGACCAAGGAACTGGATGAAAAAATAATTTTCACATCATTTACTTGGATTTCAGGAAGGCTTTTGATACTGTTGCACATAAAAGACTGCTGAACAAACTGGAGCAATGTGGCATTAAGGTAAAGTTACTGCTATGGATAAAGGGATGGTTAAGTGGAAGATAGAGAGTGGTTATCAATGGGCACTACTCTTCGTGGACTAATGTTATTAGTGGAGTTGCCCAGGGTTCGATGTTGATTCCACTGTTTATCAATGGTATTGATGAAGGTATATCAGGCTTAATGCCTAAGTTTGCAGATGACACAAAGGTTGGCAGGATGGTTAACAACAGTCATCAGGATGAGCTATTGCAAACTTATGCATTAAACCTAAGTTTCTGGATCAGATGCAGAGAAGCACAACTAGATTAATGAAAGGAACAAAAGAGTGCTGTTATCTAAAAAGCTTCGGTTCTGAAAATTGCAGTGTCTCGAGATTAGGCACCTGCAGGGAGATCTGATTGAAGTGCTTAAAGCCTTGAATGGATTAAGTAACCCCAGAGTTACTTACCAAACGTGGGTAGTAAAGAATGAAAAAGATCCAGGGGTAACTGTGCAGTCAGACATGAATTTCTCTGAGCAGCGCAGACATGCTGCCAGGACAGCTCATGGGGTTTTGTCAATGATATACAGAAACTTTGCTAGCAGGGTTAAGGAGATGATTATCCCTTTGTATAAGACCATGGTTAAGCCACATCTTGAGTACTATATACAGGTCAGGAGGCCTCACTTTAGAAAGGATGTATATCTGCTGGATCAGATGCAGAGAAGCACAACCAGATTAATGAAAGGAACAAAAGGGTGCTGTTACCTAAAAAGCTTCAGGTCTGCAAATTGCAGTGTCTCGAGACTAGGCACCTGCAGGGAGATCTGACTGAAGTGTTTAAAGCCTTGAATGGTTTAAAGCCTAAATGTTAATGGTATTCTTCCACTTGCTAAGACTACACATGAGGAAGCATAAATTTAAGTTGAAGAAGAATGGTTGCAGGATAGATGTCAGAAGTTTTCCTTCAGCCAGTGGATGGTTGATGGTTGGACCAGACTTCCATCTGTTGTTGTGGAAGTGGGTGGTTGATGGTTGGACCAGACTTCCATCTGTTGTTGTGGAAGTGGGTGGGTTGAATAAATTCAAGGGAGCACTAGACAAATTCTTGGTTTGGTTTTTTTTTTAGGAGCATTAGCAACTAAGGCCATATTGCTCCGGGATATGCGGTGGTCATTCCCTGACCTTTCCGCATCATCTGTATTTGGTGGTGACGGGCTCGAACCCCGGTCTAATCAAGAAGCGTGTGCTACGCACTGCTGCTCCTTCCCACCTGGCTACGGAGGCGCCTTACAAATTCTTGGAGTGTACAGATAGGTGAACTGTTTTTGTTTTTTTTGGTTAGTGAAGAAAGCAAGCTATATAAGCTTGCTGTCTTGCATCATTTGCCACTACTACTACTTCAGAATTACCAGATGCCATCATCTCACTTGAGAAAATGATACTTCAGTGTAATCTTTGCAAGTAGTTATTGATATTGAATGAAATTACCTGTGTCCAAGCAATGAGCACTGAGATGTACAGAAGTAACCTCATTTATCTTTTTCAGGTGCTTGGTTTCCCTGAAGACTCTGCCTTAATAATCATCATGAAGCATTAGTTGTGCTGTGTATGTCTTGTCCACAGAACTCAGGGGTTCACATCTGGTGAGTATGGGATTGGCACACCCAGGGTCCTGAGCTGGATATCATCATTCTTCTTTTCTTGGTGATTCCCCTCCCCCTCTCTCTCAGGGTAATTCAGAAATTTTTTATTTTTTTTTGGCTGGTGCAGCATAAGCCTCAGGCTTCCTTGCACCATATTGCTAATAATAATAATAATAATAAAGTTCTTCCAAAGATGTATTTCAAGGACTGTTCCAGGACTCAGACTCTTTTAGTATTAGTAGAGACATATGATGCAAGAAAGCAAGCTTATATAGCATCAGCCAAAAAAAAAAAAAAAAAACCCTTCCTGTTTCACCCATCCATTCCATCTAAAATGTTTGTCTAGTTCAGCCTTGTATTTAAGCTGTCACCTTCCACAACGACAGAGGGAAGTTTGTTCTGGCAATCAACCACCCGCTGGCTAAAGGAAAGTCAGCACATAATGACCCAATACAAACTCCTGAAATGCTGCTTATGTGAACAAACTGATAATGGAAGACAGACAATTGACAACTAAAGATATACACACTCAGTGATCACTGAATTACAGCTATGCCATTAGTAATAGACTATGCTGTATAGCTCACAGTATGGTGTTGAATGGGTCAAACCACCTCCCAATAAAAGAAGTAAAAAGAAATATGCAAGGTGGATTTTCATAATGAGCGAAGGGTGCAGCACACTATACGAGCTCAATGACTGGTCACTGTGCGACAGTTGACACTGAAATAAATTATGGAAAATACAAGAACAATATCCCAAATGCAATGTGCCGCACACCCAGACATATGGCATTCCACAGCAGATGACTTAAGACACACCTATCTTCACAGATAAGGCAACAAGATTGGTAAGGGGAACAAAAGGGTACGCTTACGAAGAAAGGTTTAAGGTCTGCAAACTGCAGCATCTGGAGACTAGGCACATGCAAGGTGATCTGATTGAGGTGCATAAGGGCTTGAATAGTTTGAGTAGGCTCAGTGCTGATAAGATTCTTCCTCTTGCTCAGATTACAAACCTGAGGGGGCATAAATTCAAATTGAGGAAAGACAATTGTAGAATAAATGTATAGAAATTTGTCTTTAGCCAGTGGGTAGTTGATTATTGGAACAAAATTTCCATCTGTCACTGTGGAAGTCGATAGCTTAAATTCAAGGAAGAACTGAACAAACTTTTTAGAGTGAATGGATGTATGAAATGGGATTTTTTTTTTTTTTTTTTTTTTGCTGATGCTGTATAAGCTTGCTTTCTTGCATCATATGTCTCTCCTAATGCCAATGCACAAATTGAAGTAACCAATTAATAACTATTTTAATGATTCCGTTCATTTTATGTGGACAATTCTCTTTTACTCCATTTCTTCTTCAAGGCTTGGCTTTGAACAGAAAAATGTCCAGCAAAAATTAACAGCCTGTGCATACCTCTTATTGCAATATCAGTTTTATTATCATATTCTATATTAAATTAGCAATATTTTGTGATTTTGAGTGATGGTTAACAGGGATTGAACGAATTGAAAGAATATTTATTGAAAGAATATTAAGGGGCGAAAAGTAATTTTATAAAAATACTAAATACAGTAGGCCTTCATTATAATGGGGTTTGCTTTACACTGATTTGCTATAACGATGTTCTTTTATTATAACCTATATCTCACTATAATGCTGTTACGATAAAACTAATGCTGTTAGCCCATTAGCCCAGGTGCAGTTTAACTTTGACAAATGCAAAGTACTGCATATGGGTAGAAGTAACCCCAGAGAAAAGTACCAACTGTGTGGTACTACACTTAAGGTGGTAGAAAATGAAAAAGACCTGGGAGTAATTGTGCAGTCAGATATGAAGTTTTCTGAGCAATGCAGACAGGCTGCCAGGGCAGGTCATGGGGTTTTGTCAATGATATATAGGAATTTTGCTAGCAGGGAAAAGGAGGTGATTGTCCCTCTGTATAAGGCAATGGTCAGGCACGCCTTGAGTACTGTGTACAGGTCTGGAAGCCTCATTTTAGGAAGGATGTAGACTTGCTTGAGCATGTACAGAGAAGAGCAACAAAATTGGTGAGAGGATCCTCTTACCAAGAGAGGCTTAAGTTCTGCAAATTGCAGTGGCTGGAGACTAGGCACCTGCGTGGTGATCTGATTGAGGTGTATAAGGCCTTGAATGAGTTGAGCACGCTGAATTCTGATGGGATCCTTCCACTTGTTCAGATTACGAACCTAAGGGGGCATTAAGTTCAAATTAAGAAAATACAGATGTAGAATAGATGTGCAGAAATTTGCCTTTAGCCAGCGGGTGGTTAATTGTTGGAACAAACTTCCATCTGTTGTTGTGGAAGTTGATAGGTTAAATAAATTTAAGGAGGAACTGGACAGGCATTTGGAGGGAATGGTGTGATTTTTTTTTGGCTGATGCTGCATAAGCTCATACACTTGCTTTCTTGCATCACATGCCACTACTACAACATGCTATAACGCTTTTTTCAGGAACGAAAATTTGTGTATTTTGTTTGCTTATATGTACATGAGCTCTGTGACTGCAGTCATCACTCAGTACAGCATCCTTAACAGACAATTTACTCGAACATTGTATATTACAAAGCAATTCTGATCACGGACAATGCGCGAGGACATCCAAGCAAAGAGGGCTTAGAAGACTTGAACAATCATGTAAAAATTTTTTACATGCCTCCAAACACTACATCTCTGATTCAACCAACTAATGAACCAAGGTGTTATTGCCACATTAAAGTCTAACACATTTTGGGAGTCACTTTTCTCACAAGCTGTTAAAGCCATCAACATTGGTGAAAATGTACCGAACCGAAAGGACTTTTGGAAATCCTACAACATTAAAACTGCCATCTAAAACGTTTACGGTGCCAGGGATGAAGTGACTCAGAAAACCATGAATGGAGTGTGTACAGGAAAGTTTGGAAGGATTGCATAAAGGATTCCCAAGAACCTGATGATTCGGTCAAGGATTTTAAAGTGCAGATTGTTGAGCTCGGAAAAGAAGCAGGATTGGAAGAAACTGATGATCAACGACAGGGATGGCCTGTCTAATGAAGAACCCACGATATTGTGCGTCCTTTCACTACCGTTTATTATTGATTAGGAAATATCCTATGGCATGCACTGCAATTCACAAATGCATATGTTGTCTTATGGGAATAAGGTGCTCACTTGACACTGTTCACTTAGCGCTCTGTTTTTCCAGAATGAATTATTAATGTTAAGTGGGAGTCATCTGTACAGCAATCTGGGATTTGAACACAAAGCCTGATGGGTATGCATCAGATATGATCCTAGGATTAAAATAGGGATTTACCAAATTAGATCTTTCCATATGAAACCTTCACTCACTCAGCACCCAGAAAGAAAACTTATTTCCAAAAGGTGAATGAGCTGCTTGCTAAGTCTACTCTAGCACTTAAAAAGGTCAGATGTTCATGAGTTAAGAATAAATTTTAATTGTGCTAGTGGTAAACTAAATAAAATAACAAATCAGTAAGTTAATATCAAATACAAAACTAATATTAATACTATTAAACTATCACTACTTGTAATCTAATGTTAACATGATTCAAAAGCTGAAAGTAACACAAAACATCAATAATATTAAAATGCTATCAACTGAGCTCTTGCTCAGTTTATACCATTTTAATAGTGTATTTAACCTTTCTACAATATAGCAACCTATATATATGATCAGACTCCAAAAAAAACCATTCACAGCCTTCTAACTGAATGTAAGTCCACTTATTATGTATGGAAACCACTGCGCATCTTTTCTCATTACATCCTATTATCTATTGTTTATAATTTTACTATAATTAGATATACTTGATTTTTGATGGGGTAGATGAATAGAAGTTTCAGTATTGAGGTACCAGTATTATGACTCAATGCAAAGAACCTCAATTTAGGGTTATAGTTAGGGACCAACTGAACAGTGGCCCAACACAGCATTAGTTTGGTTGTCATTTTTCGGTGATCACTCAGCGTATGGGCAAAAACCGACCTTTCCCACAAAAGAACAGCTTTCAAGATTATCCATTAAGATTTGGGGACATCAAAGGTGTGTGGATAGTGGGTTCTATGGACACTGAATGAAGAGAAAAAGCAAGTTCAATTTAATGCATGTCAAGCTCTGTTGACATGTTACACAGAAGATTGAGAGCATTTTTTTGGGCAGGAGTGGATGAGTCCCTTGTCCTTTTGTTCACTCTAGTAATGGAAATTACTAGTACTTGTAGTATTTCCATTACTTGAAGTAATAGAAATACTACAAGTATCCACTACCAAAAATTTCAGGTGGCTGCATCAGCTGACAAGATTCTGTAAGCAATTTTTTTTGGAATAAGAAAGGGTTATCTTGCAATATGCTGTTGCAAACAGTCAATAACTAGAGAGTATTATTGAAAACCTTCTGAAGAACCAACTTTTGCCTGCAGTTGAGGGGACTCATCCCCATCATGCAATTTTATTTTGCACCAAGACAATGCATTGCCTCAAGGCTAACACTGTCACAGAATTTCTAATTACTAGAGGGCTGAAACACTCTCACAATCCCATATGCCCCAGATTTGGCTCTGCTAGACTGCTAACCTACATGCAACATAGTATCAATCCAGAAATGTTGTGGGAACAGAAATATATTAATAAGCACAACACACCCATAAAAGAATTCTTAGCACAAACTAATTGGTCTTTTATTTACCTTCAAGTTGGGTACTGAGACCTATAGGATTGGATTTATCTTTATCTTAGTCCCAAGCATGCACATGAATGTCAATACACTCTGAGAAACCACACATCACTATTTACATGACTGAAATAAATTATGTACATTATAACATTAGTTTTATATAAGATTAACATTTAAGATGTTCTAAATTATGTTCAATTTAATGAACGCTTACAATTATCTTTTATTCTATTCATGTAAACAAAAAAATCAAATGAAAAAAAATATATATATATATAAATCTTTAAAGTTTTGTTTTTCTTGTAAGATGAAAAAGAACAGTGGAAAAAAAAATTTTTTTTAAGCAAGTGAATTTTTATTTTAACCAAGAGAATCTGATTAAAAAAAAATAATACTCAATACTAGAACAAACATTTCTATGTTACAGTTAAAAGCAGAAATAAGAAAGCCTGGCAGGCCACACCTCACCATCAATGTACCACTTCACTGGTTAAGGCAGTGCTGCTTTCCAAACTCTTTTTGATGCCAACACTATGAGTGCCAAAAATAATTTGACATGCCACACAGAATTCTATAATTATTGGACACCCCACTTTTTTCTCCTTTATTTCTAAGTTTATGGTAAATAAAACAGTGTGCTACATCCTTTGTTTAAGATAGACTAAGAGAGAGAAAGATGTTTGGCACTAAAGAAAAAAGAAGCTTAATCAAGGCCATCTAAAATTGACTACATCAGTTATTAACTTTCAAACAGAAAGAACACATCCAAGATTCACTGGCCACTTAATATGAAGCACACAAAGAAATAAATGTAAATTTTTAATGTATTACTCAATAATTACATATTAATTGATTAGTTATGTAAATATATGCAGTGAAAGGAAATTAGGATAAAAATAATATTGATATCATGCTAAAGTTCTGTGATGCTCTTTGGGATATCCATTTCAGAAAGAGTGTTGGCAAGTGCAACCTTAAAAATTTACCATTGGTATAGATACTATAAATTATAACTTGTATGCATACTTTTGGTTAAGCCTGCATTGAAATAAATTTCATTCAGGGGACAGAAAATCACTATAATGGAGAATGCTTGATCTGCAGGTAGGCTCCATCATTCAAAGTGCTGATCCACAAGCAACACATGTTCAACAACAGATGCCCAAACCATAGCTCTCCCTTGCACCTGTATGATGGAATTTGAATTCAAATGGACCAAATAACCATATTCCAGTCCCCAGTATTAGTTGGCCTACTGCAAATATTGGTATGCAAATAGCAGCATGTAGAGAGGGGCTGTGCAATGAAGATGCATCATGTGACATCTATTGGCACAGCCAATGGTTATGCCAAAATGTTAGAACAGCACATCAATATGCTCATACAATCCTAACCACCTGCTTTTAGCACTTTTAGGCATCAGTCATTTGCTTCCAGTCTTACATCTTGCACTAACTCCTTTTTTGTTTTTCTCAGCAATGGAGCCATTCCTTCATAATATTGTGGAATGATGATTGCTGTTGTAGTATATACTATTTCCACCATTTTTTCTCCTCAGCTATGAACCATTCCCAATACACCTTTATACTGTTTTATGATGATAACTACTGTTGTAGTGATATCTAGCATATTGCTCCCTATTATCATTATACATTTAAAAAAATCAAGTCATGTTTCATCAGAGGTTAATAACTTTTAGTGTTATTTACATAGTGCATTAGCATCTAAGAGCATATTGTGCTGAAAGAATTCCTGTAGTCTCCTGAATTGAAACCTTCCAAATGACAAGTAATAAACTACTTATCATTAGGAGAGACGTTGTGGTTAAGAATACCAAGGAAGCAACTCACCAACCTTTTCTGATACCTATTCACTATCCAAATGACCCTATCAACTAATCACATCACATACAATTTCACTGGTGGTAAGTTCTGTCAAACAAATTAATCTTAGGAATATATCATATCCTTCAACTCCCCCCCCTTATGTCCTCGTCAGTAACATCACTGTAGAGAGGTGGAACCCTGTGACAAACAGCCTCAAAGGGCTATCTGGTTCACCTCATCTTTTTACATAGGGAAACAAGCTCCAATTCCAAAGCTCCTTCACAATATTCAGACCTGAGGCAGCTGGCCTGCCTGCCCCTTGATGTTCCTGACCAGTCCTTCATTAAAAGTGGTTAAGTTGAATATTCAATTTTTCCAATTTTTAGACAATGACCTATGGGAAAATAGGAGATATCCTCTATATACCCTTGAGTCAAAAATTGGTAAAAAAAATATACAAAATAAATGTGCACACTACTACTCACTGATGTCTTAACCACCTAGGTGGCACACTAGTGTATCCAACATATAAAAAAAAGTGAAACTTTTGAATTTAAATTCTGAATTTGAATTCTGCTGTATGATACTTTTGATCTGCACCGTTAATTATTTTTTAATTGGAAAAATTTAGCTGTAAAAAATTTTTTACACCACTGTGTATATTGAAAAACACCAATGACATGGGAACTTAACATAGTTTGTTTCCTTCAATTTTGATTGCTGACAATCATTTGGCTGTACAATTAGTTGGGAGTTTTTCTTTTTTTTTTTTTTGGACAAGCTATTGTTTCTGATTGTTTTTTTTATTTTTTATTATTATTATCTTATTATGCATGTAGAGAGAATGGATGCTGAACTACAAACCCTGAGGAAGAAGAGACAGAGGTAGACCATAACAGGCCACTAAGCCTAATACTGGATAAGAAGATCTTAATTATGCATACTATCAGAATTAAGAGTAAAATTTCTTTTGCATTCTACACTATTTCTTGCCTTTTTTTTTCCAAAAATTGTTTGGTAAAGTAAAGACATGAACATTTTTTGCTTGCATGCTAGACTATTAAATGTAATATTCTTTAATTGATTTATTTGTGTCAGTGAATGACAGAAGTTTATTTAGCCATGGGGCAGATATTGGGAAAGCAAGTTGCTCAAGTGTTTTCCAGATATGTATTCTTACAACCTCTGCCCACATTTCTTGCCCATTTCATTACATAGCAAAATCCAACAAAAGAATACTATGAACTGCTGTAGACAAATATTACTGACAACAGTTATCTTAGCAAGAGAAGAGTTCCTAATAAATTCTCTACTTCACATATCATAAATTCCCATCATTATATAATAGATTAAACCAAAAAGATATATCAAGAAACATTATATGAGAGGTATTTCATTGGATTAACTTTGAAATTAAATAGAATACACCATTGTGGCAACTTTTATAGAAATGTTTTGTCAATTAAATAAAACTGCTTCATGGCACAGCTTCTGCCACCAGTTCCAGATTGTTAATTCCTGACATGTTTAATGAGAATCTGACCAAAAATGTCAGATTTTTGTCAAGTAAAAATCAATTTTTACTTTACTTACTTGCCTCTTATATATATATATATATATATATGCAAATTTTCTTTTTTCTTGTAAAGACCATTTCCCCTAAAAGCTGGCCTTGCATTGCCATATCTCAAATATTAATATAAAGAAAAACAAATTCCAGTTCTTAGATATTTGGTCAATAACACACACTGTTGTTAAATATATATTAGTCAATTTACTTCGTTTTCTTGGTTTCTGCTAACATCTAATTATCAAGTTTACTTTATGTGTGTATTAGACGGGTAATTAACCTTTATTTCCTTAATGCAAAATTATAATTATGGAAAAAGGAATTTTAACATATATACTGAAAATATCTATATTAATTCGCAGCTGGTTAAAACTTGCATTTTATTGCGACTTCGTACCCTTAATTAAAATATGATAAAGGCTTTTTCCATTTATTTGTCACTGAATGCACAACTTCAAAAACTTCACACACCATGAGAAAACTGCTGATATCAAACAAATTAGCCGGTACAATGTTCACAAGTGTCAATAAACTCCTTTCAACCTTTAGCACTTGATTCAAATTAAAACGAAGGTAGAGTGCTTAGATACAATTTATCATCATGTGGAAGGTTCAATGATACAGTGAAATTTCATTATCTACGAATAAATTATTCGACTTCAACAAATTTTTAATAATTTCATCTTTTATTTTTTCGCTCGGTGATATTTACCAGCAGCGAACAGTATATGACATGTAATATATCTGGAGATATTAGACAGAAATTATTCTTTTTAATTATCAGTTAATCCTGATTTGGCTTTATAATGACAAACAGGATTTGACACTTACCTTCTTGTCAATTTTTAAACGGTAGGGACGAGCAGACGTACGTAATATCTGCTGCTGTTAACCGTGTCACTGCACGTGAATGCAGTAGCACCTATAGCAAACGAAACATCCAGCGCAGAGAGTAGACATTGGCCTTCGGATTTCACAACGATGGGCGCTTATCGCGTTGCGTTTTATTAGCAGTACTCAAGGTATTGTTTTTAAGATAATAGCAGTTTCTCTGGTGAAATTATGAGAAAGCACAAAAAAAAGAGAAAACTAAATAGTATCATCAAAGTATTTACTAACAGTTAATTAAGAGAATAACGATATCTGAAATAAATGCCTAAACCTTTTTTAGTGTTTCTGTAATGCTGCTGTTGCTATATTGGAATAATTAGATGTAACGCCAACAAAAAAAAAATAAATAAATAAATAAATAATAACAGTAATTAAATAAACCAAGGTACTAATGTTAAAAATTCAATATATTTTCTTGAAGTGTTAGTAATATTATATTTAAATTATTTAAAAGTTTCGTGCATCGAAAGCAGGCAATGGCTGAAAGCCAAATCAATAAATAAATGATGGAAGCTGGCGACGTCCTGCGTTCATGAATCTGAAGTTCGTGGGTATTGAAGGCCAGAGAATTACTGTACAACACCAAATCCTTAACCTACTTTTGGACACTCTACTGACCAAGTTATAGTTTCGATTTACACATGCGCAGCCATCGATTTTACTAGCAAGTTAAAAATAAAATAGCCAAGGATTAATTTAATGTTAATAAATTGAAAATAATTTCAGTTATCAACTCCTCCAACTGAAATACGGTTGTATTTCAGTCTTATATACACACACATATATATATATATAATTATGGCCTTGATAAAAGACGTAGTTTTCATTTCAGTAATCTGAACTATAATACTGTAATGAAAATGTTTTTTTTTTTTAATACATCTAACCCTTGTACAGTATGAATTGAATGTTTTTATAATAATCTGGTGGCTAATCCAACGCATTTTTTTTTTCTTATATACAATAGACAAAGAAAAATTGCAGTACCAGGAATGGCGATCACACTCCAGGAACTGAGTAAATTGGGACAAATACAGTTTTATGATATTAAAGTTGCATGATAATTATTCATGTTGTACATAGATTAGATGAAGGCAGGTTAAAAATACAAGTTATGCAAGCATAACTTTCAATTACATATATAACACCATCATTATATTGTCTCCTCCCACCCCCAAGACAAACAGTCTGGAAACTTTTGCACTTCAAAGTTAAATATCAGAGTATCAGTTGGTCTTTATTGATGAAATTGAGACGAAACCAGCACACTCTTATGAAGAAAGGCTTAAGTTTTGCAAATTACAGTGTCTGGAGACTAGGCACGTGTGAGGTGATCTGATTGAGGTGTATAAAGTCTTGAATATTTTGAGCATGCTCAATGCTTATGGGATTCTTCATCTTGCTCAGAATAATCACCTGAGAGGGCATAAATTCAAATTGAGGAAAGACAGATGTAGAATAGATGTGCAGAAATTTGCCTTTAGCCAGCAGGTAGTTGGTTGGTGGAACAGACTTCCATCTGTCATTGTAGAAGTTGATAGCTTAAAAAGATTCAAGGCAGAACTAGACAGACATTTGGAGCGAGTGGATGGGTGAAATGAGAAGGGGTTTTTTTTGGCTGATGCTATATAAGCTTGTTTTCTTGCATCGTGTGCCTTTACTAATGCTAAAATTAGCTCTGAAGGAAGAGATGGCCAAGCCCAACCAAAAAGCCAGGATGATGTTGTTTTATTTATTTATTTTGTGTTTCTATCGTTATGTATTTAGGTAAAAATTAAAAACATGCATTGTCTAAGTAATTTTTTCAAACTCAATCTAAACTGGAATGTGAAATCCAGAACAAATCAGTATTCCAATGAGTTTTTTTTTTTTTTTTTTTTTTTTTTTTGCAATAGTTTTGGTACAGCTGGTCACCCTCTCCTAGACATCTAGAATTCCTTAGGTAGGTTATATAGAACATATTCAAGGATGCCACAGTTATACAGATTTTGATGCTGGGGCACTGCCATCATCCATTTTGCTTATCACTGACTACTGGTGTAAATAAAGATCCCATTTACCATCACTGACTTGGAGTCATTAATGGGAAAGAAGGGAAATGAGACACTTATACCAAGGGAAGTAACACTTGATTGCCTGTGTGGACTTTGTACAGTCTGAACCCTTCATCATCTTATAAGAGATAAAACTTAACCTGCCAAAAAGGATTGTTGTGGTCACTAAATGCCATTTACTACAGCTACCAACACTAGTTCCACTGTAAGCCCCATAATTGATTATTTTTATAGACAAAGCATGCCTCCTGGGCATATTTATTAATTTAAGCCACTGGATCTCTAACTTTGAATTGTAGTGCCTTTCTTAAAGGATTAGCATTAGCAGGGGGCTCACGTATTGTGAATATGGGCTTGGCACACCCAGGATTCTGAGCTGGATATCATCATTCTTCTCTTTCCTGGTGATTCCCTTCTACTTCTTGCTCTCTGTCTGTTTCTCAGGGTAACTCAGAAATTATTTTTGGCTGGTGCAGCATAAGCCTCATTCTGCCTTACACCATACGGCTAATAATAACAATAATAACAGCAAATTCTAAATGGGAAGCATTCAAGGAATTAATCTTGGAAGCTACTAGGCTTTTTTTTTTTTTTTTTTTTTTTGATTTGGTAGTTGTTGGCGCATCGGCTTCTGTGGCCATATTGCACCTCCCAAGGTTTTTGCAGTACTTTTATCCAAGCCCGAGGCGGGAATCGAACCCGCGACCTTTGGGTTGCCGGGCAGGTACTTTACCCACTCGGCTAGCCCGGTCGGCCGTACTAGGCTTTTCATAACCAACTAAGAAATACTGTCCAAGGTTTAGGTCTAAATGGATATCAGATGAACTAATGAGACTCGTTGCAGAGAAGAAAAATGCATGGGATGCATATAAATTATCAGAAGACACAGAAGCCTATGGCAGATATAAGGTAGTCTGAAATCAAGTCACAAAGAACATTAGGCAAGCAAAGGCAAATTATGAGAAATCTTTGGCAAAGGATGCAAAGAATAACAGTAAAGACTTCTTTACTTATGTAAACTCCAGAAGGAAGGGGATGAATCAGATTGGTCCACTTGACAGACAGTTTTGATTGTTGATGAACCTGCTGAGGTAGCTGACAAACTGAATGAGTATTTTGCATCTACATTAACACATGAGGAAGTCTGTAGAGAAGTAGAGGACAGAAGTTTATCAACCTCTGATAGGGAGCTAAATGATTTTTTTATAAGTGAGAGCAAAGTGGAGGAGAAATTGAACATAAGAAAGGCATTAGCATTAGCATTAGTAGAGGCATTTGATGCAAGAAAGCAAGCTTATGCAGCATCAGCCAAAAAAAAAAACCCACTTCCACTTCACTCCTCTGTTCGTTCAAAATACCTGTCCAGCTGAGCCTTAAACTTATTTAGGCTATCAACCTCCACCACAAGGGATGGGAGTCTGTTCCACCTACCAACCACCCGCTGGCTAAAGGCAAATTTCCGCACGTCTATCCTACATCTGTCTTTCCTAAATTTGAATTTATGCCCTCTCAGGTGATTTTTCTGAGCTAGAGGAAGAATCCCATCAGCATTAGCATTAGTAGAGGCATTTGATGCAAGAAAGCAAGCTTATGCAGCATCAGCAAAAAAAAAAAAAAAAAAAAACCATTTCCACTTCAACACTGTTCGTTCAAAATACCTGTCCAGCTGAGCCTTAAACTTATTTAGGCTATCAACCTCCACCACAAGGGATGGCAGTCTGTTCCACCAACCAACCAACCACCCGCTGGCTAAAGGCAAATTTCCGCACGTCTATCCTACATCTGTCTTTCCTCAATTTGAATTTATGCCCTCTTAGGTGATTTTTCTGAGCTAGAGGAAGAATCCCATCAGCATTGAGCATGCTTAAACCATTCAAGGCTTTATACACCTCTATCAGATCACCTCGCTGGAGCCTAGTCTCCAGACACTGTAATTTGCAAAACTTAAGCCTTTCCTCGTAAGAGCACCCCTTTGTTCCATTCACTAATCTTGTTGCCCTTCTCTGTACTCGTTCCAGCAGCTCTACATCCTTCTTGAAATGAGGCCTCCGGACCTGTATACAGTACTCTAGGTGTGGCCTGACCATTGCCTTATACAATGGAATAATCACCTCCTTATCCCTGCTGGAAAAATTCCTGTATATCATTGACAATACTCCATGAGCTACTCTTGCAGCCCGTCTACACTGCTCAGAGAACTTCATATCTGCCTGCACAATCACCCCCAAGTCCCTTTCATTCTCTACCACTGTCAGTGTAGTACCACAGAGTTGATACGTTGCCCTGGGGTTGCTGTTTCCCATGTGTAGTACTTTACATTTGTCAATGTTAAACTTCATTTGCCACCTCTCAGCCCATCTGCTCAGCCTTTCCAGATCCTGTTGCAGCAGTGTAGTGTCAGTAGTGTCCTTGACAACCCTGCCAACCTTTGCATCATCTGCAAACTTGGACATTAAGCTTGATATACCATCATCAATATCATTTATAAATACAGAAAACAATAATGGACTCAACACTGAGCCCTGAGGGACTCCACTAATAACGTTAGTCCACGATGAGCAGTGTCCATTGATTACCACTCTCTGTCTTCTCCCACTCAACCACCCCTTTATCCATAGCAGCAATTTGCCTCCAATGTCACACTGCTCCAATTTGTGTAGCAGTCTTCCATGTGCAACAGTATCAAAAGCCTTTCTAAGATCCAAGTATATAATATCAAAGTTATTCCCTGCATCCAGTTCTTTTGTGACTGCATCATAGTATCCAATCAAGTTGGTCAGGCAAGACTTCCCCTTAACAAAACCATGCTGTGTCTGAGCTATAACTGAAGTCTTGTCTAAATGATCCTGCAGTGTTTCTTTAACCAGTGCCTCCATTAATTTTCCTGGAACAGAAGTTAAGCTCACAGGTCTATAGTTACTTGTGTCAGCCTTTGATCCTCCTTTGTGAATTGGGGTCACATTTGCACATTTCCAGTCTATGGGTACCTCCCCTGAGTCCAAGGAAGCTCTCATAATTATGGCTAAGGGTTTGCTTACTTCCTTTGCTGCCTCCTTTAATATAACTGGATAGATCCCATCCACCCCGGGTGCCTTTCTTGTGTTTATCTTCAACAGTTTCTCCTCCACTTTACTCCCAGTTATTTCAAGATTCTGTAGCTTACTGCTAGAGTTGAATACACCTCTGGCATTCCCCTTGCTGAATAACTCCTCATGTGTGAATGTCGATGCAAAATATTCATTTAGTTTGTTAGCTACCTGAACAGGATCATCAACAGTTGACCCATCAATATCAAGTGGACCAATCTGATTCATCCCCTTCCTTCTAGAATTTACATAAGTAAAGAACTCTTTGCTGTTTTTCTTTGCATCCCTTGCCAAGGATTTCTCGTAATCTGCCTTCGCCTGCCTAACCTCCTTTGTAACTGGGTTGCATATCAACTTGTATCTATCATAGGCTTCTGTGTCATGTGTTAATTTGTAAGTATCCCATGCATTTTTCTTCTCTGCCATATGCCTCATTAGTTCATCTGACATCCATTTTGGCCTAAACCTTGAACAATATTTCTTAGTTCGTATGTAAAGCCTAGTAGCTTCCAAGATATGTTCTTTGAATGCTTCCCATTTTGAATTTGCTGTTGGTAACATCATCAGTTGGTCCCACTGTATAGAATTTAAATACTGTCTCAGTCCATCGTAGTCGCCTTTACGGAAGCAATAACCCTTCCCTTTACCCCTAATGGTAGTTACCTCTTTCAGTAAATCCCACTTCAGCACACTGTGATCACTGCCACCTAGTGGTTCATTTATCTGCAGATTCTTAATGCATGAAGAATCACTGCTGATAATCAAATCAAGAGTATTACTCCCTCTAGTTGCCTCCTGAACATGCTGATGTAGAAAACAATCATCCAATAAATCCACAAAAGCCCTGCTAGTGTGTGAGTAACCAGCCCCCAAATTCCAGTCAATATCTGGGAAATTAAAATCTCCCATTATAAGACTCTCTGATTTACTGGCCCACTCTATTTCCCTGTACAGTTCCTTATTATACTCATCAGAGTCATTAGGCCTATAGCACACTCCTACTCTCAATTTTGATCTCCCAATGCTTATGTCACACCAAACTGACTCAACACTGCACTGTCCAGCGATGTCGACTGGCTTCACTTCCTTGGTTTTTATGTGTTTCTTAACTAATAGCATAACCCCTCCCCCCTTTCTATCCTGTCTATCCTTTCTGTAGACGTTGTACTCCCCAAATTGCAGTTCTGCATCCCTTATATCTGTGTGACACCACATCTCTGATATCCCAACAATATCTGCCTTTGATGTTTTGAGCAATACCTCAAATTCATCAAATTTATTTACTAAACTCCTAGCATTGGTGTACACGCAAGTATACCTGCACCTGTTTCTATTCTTAGCTATCCTAACACAACCCATGTGTTTATTTGTACTGCAATGGTTCCCAGCAGTCTCTGAATTGAGCATGCATTGAGCATGCTTAAACCATTCAAGGCTTTATACACCTCTATCAGATCTCCTCGCTGGTGCCTAGTCTCCAGACACTGTAATTTGCAAAACCTACGCATTTCTTCGTAAGAGCACCCCTTTGTTCCATTCACTAATCTTGTTGCCCTTCTCTGTACTCGTTCCAGCAGCTCTACATCCTTCTTGAAATGAGGCCTCCAGACCTGTATACAGTACTCTAGGTGTGGCCTGACCATTGCCTTATACAATGGAATAATCACCTCCTTATCCCTGCTGGAAAAATTCCTGAATATCTTTGACAATACTCCATGAGCTACTCTTGCCGCCCGTCTGCACTGCTCAGAGAACTTCATATCTGCCTGCCTGCACAACCACCCCCAAGTCCCTTTCATTCTCTACCACTGTCAGTGTAGTACCACAGAGTTGATACGTTGCTCTGGGGTTGCTGTTTCCCATGTGTAGTACTTTACATTTCTCAATGTTAAACTTCATTTGCCACCTCTCAGCCCATCTGCTCAACCTTTCCAGATCCTGTTGCAACAACATAGTGTCAGTAGTGTCCTTGACACTACTGACTCTGGCATGTGGGGTGGATGGGAACAATCCAATTATATTAAAGGAAGTAAGCAAACCCTTAGCCATAATTATTAGCATTAGCAAAGGCACATGATGCAAGAAACGAAGCTTATATAGCATCAGCCAAAAAAAAAACACCCTGATTTCACGCATCCACTCGCTCCAAATGTTTGTCAAGTTCTGCCTTTAATCTATTTAAGCTATCAACTTCTACAACGACAGATGGAAGTTTGTTCCAGCAATCAACCACCTGCTGGCTAAAGGCAAACTTCCGCACATCTATCCTACAACTGTCTTTCCTCAATTTGAATTTATGCCCTCTCAGGTGATTATTCTGAGCAAGAGGAAGAATCCCATCAGCATTGAGCATGTTCAAATCATTCAAGCCTTTATACACCTCAATCAGATCACCTCGCAGGTGCCTAGTCTCCAGACACTGTAATTTGCAAAACTTAAGCCTTTCTTTGTAAGATCAACCCTTTGTTCCATTCACTAATCTTGTTGCCCTTCTCTGTACTCATTCCAACAGCTCTACATCCTTCTTAAAATGAGGCCTCCAGACCTGTATACAGTACTCAAAGTGTGGCCTGACCATTGCCTTATACAAGGGGATAATCACCTCCTTATCCATGATAGAAAAATTCCTGTATGTCAATTGCACAATTATCCCCAGGTCCTTTTCATTCTCTACCACTGTCAGCACAGTGGTAGAGTGGTATCACAGTGTGGTATCACAGAGTCGATACGTTATTCTGTGATTACTGCTTCCCATATGTAGTATTTTACATTTGTCAATGTTAAACTTCATTTGCCACCTCTCAGCCCATCTGCTCAACCTTTCCAGATCCTGTTGCAGTAGCATAGTGTCAGTAGTGTCCTTGACAACCCTGCCAACCTTCGTATCGTCTGCAAACTTGGACATTAAGCCTGATATACCATCATCAGTATCATTTATAAATAGAGAAAACAACAATGGACCCAACACTGAACCTTGAAGGACTCCACTTGTCCACGAAGAGCAGTGTCCATTGATTACCACTCTCTGTGTTCTCCCACTCAACCATCTATCCATAGCAGCAATTTGCCTCCAATGCCACAGTGCTCCAATTTGTGCAGCAGTCTTCCATGTGCAACAGTATCAAAGGCTTTTCTAAGATCCAAATATATGATATCAAAGTTATTCTTTGCTTCCGGTTCCTTTGTAACTACATCATAGTATCCAATCAAATTAGTCAGACAAGACTTCCCCTTAACAAACCCATTCTATGTCCAAGCTATAACTGAAGTCTTGTCTAGATGATCCTGCAATGCTTCTTTAACCAGTGCTTCCATTAATTTCCCTGGAACAGAAGTTAAACTAACAGGTCTGTAATTACCTGTGTCTCCCTTTGATCCTCCTTTGTGGATTGGGGTCACATTTGCACATCTCCAATTGTACATCCCCTGAGTCCAGGGAAGCTCTCATAATTATGGCTAAGGGTTTGCTTACTTCCTTTGCCTCCTCGTTTAATATAACCGGATAGATTCCATCCACCCCAGATGCCTTTCTTGTGTTTATCTTCAACAATTTCTCCTCCACTTTACTCTTAGTTATTACAAGATTATCTAGCTTACTGCAGAGTTGAGTACACCTCTGGCAATCCCCTCCCTGAATAAATCCTCATGTGTGAATGTCGATTCAAAATATTCATTCAGTTTGTTAGCTTCCTGAGCAGCATCATCAACAGTTGAACCATCGATGTCAAGTGGACCAATCTGATTCATCCCCTTCCTTCTAGAGTTTACATAAGTAAAGAACTCTTTGCTGTTTTTCTTTGCATCCTTTGCCAAAGATGTCTCGTAATCTGCCTTTGCCTGCCTAACCTCCTTTGTAACTTGGTTACAAACCAGCTTATATCTATCATAGGCTTCTGTGTCACATTTTAATTTATATGTATCCCATCCATTTTTCTTCTCTGCCATATGTCTCATTAGTTCATTTGACATCCATTTAGGCCTAAATGGTGAACAATATTTCTTAGTTGGTATGTAAAGTCTAGTAGCCTCCAAGATATGTTCTTTGAATGCTTCCCATTTTGAATTTGCTGTTGGTAACATCATCAGTTGGTGTCACTGTATAGAATTTAAATACTGTCTCAGACCATCGTAGTCGCCTTTACGAAAGCAATAACCCTTCCCTTTACCCCTGATGGTAGTTACCTCTTTGATTAAATCCCACTTCAGCACACTGTGATCACTGACACCTAGTGGTTCCTTTATCTGCAGATTCTTGATGCATGAAGAATCACTACTGATAATCAGATCGAGGGAGTTGCCTCCCAAACATGCTGCTGTTGAAAACAATCATCCGATCAAGCCACAAAAGCCTTGGTAGTATGTGAGTGACCAACCACAAATTCCAGTCAATATCCAGGAAATTAAAATCCCCCATTATAAAGACTCTAATTTACTGGCCCACTCTATTTCTCTGCACAATTGCTCATTATACTCATCAGATTCATTAGGCCTATAACACACACCTACTCTCATTTTTCCTTTCCAATGCTTATGTTACACCAAACAGACTCAACATTGCATTGTCCACCAACATCAATTGGATGCACCTCATTAGATTTTATGTGTTTTTTAACTAACAGCATAACCCCCTCCTGTCCTGTCTATCCTTTGTGTACACATTGTACTCCTCATATTCCAGTTCTGCACTTATGTCTGTGTGACACCATGTCTCACAGACATGGTGTCACACAGACTTTCAAGAATTACGAAAGCTTCTTAGGACTCAGGGGAGGTCCCCATGGACTGGAGATGTGCAAATGTGTCCCCAATTTACAAATGAGAATCAAAGGGTGACACGAGTAATTACAGACCTGTTTGTTCCAGAGAAAATAATGGGATCACTGGTTAAAGAAGCAATGCAGGATCATCTAGACAAGACTGCAGTTATAGTTCAGACACAGCATGAGATTGTTAATAAGTCCTGTCTGGCAAATTTGATTGGAAACTACAATGTGGTCACAAAGGAACTGGATGCAAAAAATAAGTTTGATATCATATACTTGGATTTTAGGAAAGCTTTAGGTACTGTTGCATATGAAACACTACTGTACAAATTGGAGCAGTATGCAGGGCTGGATTTAAACTTGTTGTTGATCTAAGCTATAACATATACAGGGTGGCTCAAAAATATTGGTACAAACATTTAGGGGAGGTAGATAACATCTAAAGGAATGTGAATCGCATAGGAACCCATAACCAGAAACGTCACCGTAAGTCGGTACACGGCACTGTTCATCAATTTGCAAGAGGGAAAATTTCTGGTTTTCTCATTCAAGCAGTAGTCGCCGCAGGAAGAGCATGCATCGATATACGAACTGTGAGCTGGCAGACATGCACCTACTGTATGGATTAGGAGAGGGCCCACACGATGTGATCCCCCATGCGGCACAACGTTGCTTTGCAATAAATGTTTGGGCAGGTATGGTCGGTGACTGCTTAGTCTGCCCATACCTGTTACCATCCCGCATGAACTCCGCTAAATATTGGATCTTTCTTGAACAAGTTCTACCAGGGTTACTTGATGATGTTCCAGCAGATGTGAGATGCAACATTTTGTTTCAACATGACGGGGCACCTGCCCATTTTGGAAGGTGTGTTCGTGACCATTTGAACAGGCGTTTTGGGCATCAATGGATTGGCCGTGGTGGACCCATTGCCTGGCCCCCATGCTCACCTGATTTATCGAGCCTTGATTTCTTTCTGTGGGGGCCCTCAAATCTATCGTGTATGAATCGCCAGTGGAGACGGAAATGGATCTCGTGGTGAGACTCATCTGCGCTGCTGGTACTGTCAAAGAAACTCCAGGTGTGTTCGACCATGTCCACCAATCCATGCTACTTCGGGTCACGCATGCTTCGCGTCTCATGGTGGAACCTTCGAGCATCTGTTGTAACATCATGAAATGCATCCATCTTGTACTCCATTGTTAATATTATGTCAAATAAATGTTTGCCACTAATTACTGTCTTGTGTCATTTCTGCTTCTTGTGCCTCTGCTACTACTTTCCCGTGACGTTTCTGGTTATGGGTTCCTATGCGATTCACATTCCTTTAGATGTTACCTACCTCCCCTAACTGTTTATACCAATATTTTTGAGACACCCTGTATAAGACTCTTCTCTCTTACCTATGACAATATTAAAAAAAGGATTTTTTAAGATGGAGGCCCCTTGTAATGCAAGGCCCTAAGCTGTAGCTTGTTTAGCTTATGTGTAAATCTGACCCTGGCAGTATGGCATTAAGGGTTGCTACAATGGATAAAAGGATGGTTTAGTGGGAGAAGACAGAGTGGTAATCAATGGACAGTGCTCTTCGTGGCCTACTGTTGAGTCCCCCCCCCAGGGTTCAGTGTTGGGCCTGTTGTTGTTTTCTGTATTTATCAATGATATTGATGAAGGTATATCAGGATTAATGTCTAAGTTTGCACATGATACAAAAGTTGGCGGGGTTGTTAATGACAGTAATGGTAGTACACTACTGCAACAGGATCTAGAAAAGTTGAGCAGATGGGCTAAGAGGTGGCAACTGAAGTTTAACATTGACAAATGGGTAGCAGTAACCCCAGAGTAACGTACCAACTGGGCGGTACTACACTCAAGATAGTGAAGAATGAAAACGACCTGGGGTAATTGTGCAGTCAGATATGAAGTTTTGTGATCAGTGCAGACAGGCTACCAGAGGTCATGGGGACTTGTCAATGATATACAGGAATTTTGCTAGCAGGGATAAGGAGGTGATTGTCCACTTGTATAAGGCAATGGTCAGGCCACACCTTGAGTACTGTATACAGGTCTGGAGGCCTTATTTTAGGAAAGATGTAGAGCTGCTGGAATGAGTACAGAGAAGAGCTACAAGATTGGTGAGTGGAACAAGGGGTTGGTGTTAACAAGAAAGGATTAAATCCTGCAAATTGCAGCTTCTGGAGACTAGGCACCTGCGAGGTGATCTAATTGAGGTGTATAAGGCCTTGAATGGATTGAGCAAGCTCAATGCTAATGAGATTCTTCCGCTTGCTCAGATTACTCACCTGAGGTAGCATAAATTCAAATCGAGGAAAAACAATTGTAGAATAGATGTGCGGAAATTCACCTTTAGCCAGCGGGTGGTTGATAGTTGGAACAAACTTCCATCTGTTGTATTGGAGGTTTGCAACTTAAATAAGTTCAAGGCAGAACTAGACAAACATTTGGAATGGATGGGTGAAATGGGAAATGTTTTTTTTTTTTTTTTTTTGGCTGATGCTATATTAACTTGCTTTCTTGCATCATATGCCTTTACTAATGTTAATGCTAATAATAACTGATTCAAGAAAGCAAGCTTATACAGCATCGGCCAAAAAAAACCACCTCCCATTTCACTTATTCATTCCTTCCAATAGTTTATCTAATTGTTCCTTGAATTTATTTATTATGATGATTACTGTAAAATAAAATTATATTCTACAGACACAGCAGATATAGTGAACTGGTGCAGCACACCAGCATCCCATAAATAGCACAACATTCTTATATTGAATTGATGAAAGTGCAAAGAAAAGTGTGGAATGTGCCCATTCCAGTGGCGTAGCTACCATGTAGGCAGGCAAGCCAATTGCCTCAGGGTCCAGTGTCTTTGGCTGTCTCCTCTTTTTGTAATTTTCATTAATTAAGTAGGGGTCCGAACATGTTCTTTGCCTCCGGGCCCAAAAAAGGGTAGCTACGCTACTGGCCCATTCCTCTTTCAGTAGCTCTGCTTTGTTTAACACAAGCTCTGAATGAGATTTGTCAGATTGCTCAAACCAGTATCCCTAGTATATTTGTTTCCTATAAAAATATTTTCAGAAAGTAGGTACTTTTCTTCAAGACTGATTGAAAATACTGCAACAAAGATTCCTTTGGTGGCATAGCAAAAGGTGGCAAATCTGGTCCCAAAATTGAACTTTGCACTGGCCCCCACCCTTCACACAACAGTTTGTTACCCTTCTGGCAACAGATTTATTGAACTGAGTGAAAGAGGACATCGTGAGAACAGACAAGGTCCTTGTGTATGGGGACAGGATGCAAAAATTCAAAATGAGTACAGTAAAGATACAGTTGGCTGCCAATTGTTATTGGGCATACCTTTTTTCTACCTAATGCCAAATTATTATTTTATCTTATCGGTATGAATTTGATACAACCAATAGTGTATCTATTAGAAAGTTTTCTTTATATAGTTTTCGTTGAAAAAAAGCCGTGAAGTAGGGTTAAATTTGAAAGTGTCTGCAATTCTGCCCAGACACGATAGGAGGGAGTATATGATGAGAGCCTTGTCGATCAATTCGGCCCTGGAAAGATTGTGCAAGGCTCAAGGGGTAGAATTTTTTTCAGCCTGGAATGTACTTGTTAACAGGAGAGATTGCTTCTACAGGGATGGGATACACTTAAGTAGAAAGGGTGCAAGAATATTTGCTGATGCTATCGAGGCAGTGTTAGGTGGGTCGGAAAACTGCTAGCTTGGGGGGAGACAAAGACTAATGGATTAACAGTAGCCACTGGCAGAGGTGAAAGAGATTCTTGCACTGCTTCTATTGGAATGAGCAGAAGCCTGAAAAACAAGATGCAGGATATTTCAGAGACTGCTGGAAGTCATTGTGATACAAGTAAACACATGGGTTGTGTTAGGGTAGCTAAGAATAGAAACAAGTGCAGGTATACTTGCGTGTACACCAATGCTAGGAGTTTAGTAAATAAATTTGATGAATTTGAGGTATTGCTCAAAACATCAAAGGCAGATATTGTTGGGATATCAGAGACGTGGTGTCACACAGATATAAGGAATGCAGAACTGGAATTTGGGGAGTACAATGTGTATAGAAAGGATAGACAGGACAGAAGGGGAGGAGGGGTTATGCTATTAGTTAAAAAACACATAAAATCCAAGGAAGTGAAGCCAGTCGACATTGATGGACAGGGCAGTGTCGAGTCAGTTTGGTGTGACATAAGCATAGGTAAATCAAAATTGAGAATAGTAGTGTGCTATAGGCCTAATGACTCTGATGAGTATAATAAGATACTGTACATGAAAATAGAATGGGCCAGTAAATCAGAGAGTCTTATAATGGGGGATTTTAATTTCCCAGATATTGACTGGAATTTGTGGGTTGGTCACTCACACACTAGCAGGGCTTTTGTGGATTTATTGGATGATTGTTTTCTACACCAGCATGTTCGGGAGGCAACTAGAGGGAGTAATACTCTTGATCTGATTATCAGTAGTGATTCTTCATGCATTAGGAATCTGCAGATAAAGGAACCACTGGGTGGCAGTGATCACAGTGTGCTGAAGTGGGATTTACTCAAGGAGGTAACTAACGTCAGAGGCAAAGGGAAGGGTTTTTGCTTTCGTAAAGGTGACTATGATGGTCTGAGACAGTATTTAAATTCTATACAGTGGGACCAACTGATGATGTTA
This sequence comes from Mastigoproctus giganteus, assembly GCF_048544385.1. NCBI lineage: Eukaryota > Metazoa > Arthropoda > Arachnida > Uropygi > Thelyphonidae > Mastigoproctus > Mastigoproctus giganteus. Next base: position 21,326,721 of record NC_143580.1, read on the forward strand.
CCAACAGCAAATTCAAAATGGGAAGCATTCAAGGAACTAATCTTGGAAGCTACCAGGCTTTACGTACCAACCAAGAAATATTGTTCAAGGTTCAGGCCTAAATGGTTGTCAGATGAACTAATGAGACATATGGCAGAGAAGAAAAATGCATGGGATACATACAAATTAATGGGTGACATGGAAGCCTATGATAGATATAAGTTGGTCTGTAACCAAGTCACAAAGGAGATTAGGCAGGCAAAGGCAGATTATGAGAAATCCTTGGCAAAGGACGCAAAGAAAAACAGAAAAGAGTTCTTTACCTATTTAAACTCAAGAAGGAAAGGGATGAATCAGATTGGTCCACTGGATGTTGATGGTTCAACAGTTGAGGATCCTGCTCAGGTGGCTAACAATCTAAACGAGTATTTTGAATCTACATTCACACATGAGGAGTTATTCAGGAAGGGGAATGTCGTAGGTGAAGTAAACATTGACAGTGAGCTAGATTATTTTCTAATAACTGAGAGGAAAGTGGAGGAGAAATTGCCGAGGATAAACATAAAAAAGGCACCAGGGGTGGATGGGATCTATCCAGTTATATTAAAGGAGGCAGCAAAGGAAGTAACCAAACCCCTAGCCATAATTATGAGAGCTTCTTTGGACTCAGGGGAGGTACCCATGGACTGGGGATGTGCAAATGTAACCCCAATTCACAAAGGAGGATCAAAGGCTGACACAAGTAATTATAGACCTGTTAGTTTAACTTCGGTTCCAGGAAAATTAATGGAGGCACTGGTTAAAGAAGCACTGCAGGATCATCTGGACAAGAATTCAGTTATAGCTCAGACACAGCATGGTTTTGTTAAGGGCAGGTCTTGTCTGACCAATTTGATTAGATACTATGATGTAGTCACAAAAGAACTGGATGCAGGGAATAACTTTGATATTATATATTTGGATCTTAGAAAGGCTTTTGATACTGTTGCGCATGGAAGACTGCTGCACAAATTGGAGAAGTGTGGCATTGGAGGCAAATTGCTGCTATGGATAAAGGGATGGTTGAGTGGCAGAAGACAGAGAGTGGTAATCAATGGACAGTGCTCAACGTGGACTAATGTTATTAGTGGAGTTCCTCAGGGTTCAGTGTTGGGTCCATTGTTGTTTTCTGTATTTATAAATGATATTGATGATGGTGTATCAGGCTTAATGTCCAAGTTTGCAGATGATACCAAGGTTGGCAGGGTTGTCAAGGACACTACTGACACTATGCTGCTGCAACAGGATCTGGAAAGGTTGAGCAGATGGGCTGAGAGGTGGCAAATGAAGTTTAACATTGACAAATGTAAAGTACTACATATGGGAAACAGTAACCCCAGATCAACGTATCAACTCTGTGGTACTACGCTGACAGTGGTAGAGAATGAAAAGGACCTGGGGGTAATTGTGCAGGCAGATATGAAGTTCTCTGAGCAGTGCAGACGAGCTGCAAGAGTAGCTCATGGTGTCTTGTCAATGATATACAGGAATTTTTCTAGCAGGGATAAGGATGTGATTATTCCCTTGTATAAGGCATTGGTCAGGCCACACCTTGAGTACTCTATACAGGTCTGGAGGCCTCATTTCAGGAAGGATGTAGAGCTGCTCGAACGAGTACAGAGAAGGGCAACAAGATTAGTGAATGGAACAAAGGGTTGCTCTTATGAAGAAAGGCTTAAGTTTTGCAAATTACAGAGCCTGGAGACTAGGCATCGGCGAGGTGATCTGATAGAGGTGTATAAGGCTTTGAATGGCTTGAGCATGCTCAATGCCGATGGGATTCTTCCTCTTGCTCAGAATAATCACCTGAGAGGGCATAAATTCAAATTGAGGAAGGACGGATGTCAGATAGATGTGCGGAAATTTGCCTTTAGCCAGCGGGCAGTTGGTTTGTGGAATAGACTCCCATCGCTTGTTGTTGAAGTTGATAGCCTAAATAAATTTAAGGCTCAGCTGGACAGGTATTTTGAACGAATGGAGGGGTGAAATGGGAGTAGTGGTTGTTTTTTTTGGCTGATGCTGAATAAGCTTGCTTTCTTGCATCATATGCCTCTACTAATGCTAATGCTAATGCTAATATCATATGGATAAATATTGTTGCAGAAAAGAGGGGTCATATATAAACATAATTGTATATTATAATAGTACATAATTAATAATTAATGGAGTGTTTTCTGCTGTGCATTTCAATTTAGTACTACACAGTTAGTGTTTTTAAATTTAGACTATGTACAAGTTAGTGCAAATGCATCATATTAGTACACAGCCAATTCTAAATTAGCAAATTATTTGCAAAAGCGGCATCAACGTGTACATAGTCTGACTTTCTCGCAGCCTGAGGCATAAGCCCTAATGCATTAATAGTGTTTTTAATTTTTTAAAAAATGTATTTATTATTCTGACTAGAACTGAAAATTCTGATTACAAATGTAAGGATTTTATATTGATGCCGACCAAAAACCTTTGTCAGGGCCAGTGATTTTTCATTGCTATTATTATTATTATTATTATTTCTCCCTGTTTGGGGGTTCCACCTCGTGACGGGTATTGTTACCAAGTACCCAGGGTGGTGGTTGTTGTGTCTGGTGTTACTGTTGGTCAAGGAACTCTCTAACTATCCTACAGGTGTTCAGGATTGCAACTTTCTGGAGTTCCTTGTAGGTGTTCGCTGGGAGACCTATTGCTGCTAGGCTGCTATGTAGCGTCTTTGGCACCATACCAGTGGTTGACATGATGATCGGGATGGTCGATACTTCTTGCATATGCCACATCTCCTTGACCTCAGGTTCGTGTACTTCCTAATTTTTTCCTCATAGGTTTTCTGGACATTGCTAGTGTTGGGCACCGCTATGTCAATCAGGTAGGTAGCCTTTTCCATCTTGTCCACAAGGGTTATGTCCGATCTGTTGTGCAGGATGGTCTTATCCGTTATTATGGTGCGGTCCCAGTACAGCTTGTGGGTTCAGGTCTCTAGTACTGCCGAGGGTTCGTACTTGTAGTATGGTACACTTTCTTTGGTCAACTGGTATTTCCTCGCTAGTTTCTGATGTATTATCCTGGCTACCTGGTCGTGTCTGTGAGTGTACTCAGTCTGGGTGATCACCTTGCACCCCACGGTGATGTGTTGGATTGTTTCTGAGGCCAGGTGCCATCGTCGACATGTGTTATCTGACAGTCCGGACTCCTTTGCGATGTATTTTCTATAGTTTCTGATGTTGATTACCTAGTCTTGGATGGCCAGCATGAATCCTTCAATCTCGGGGAAGAGCATCCCGCTTGTGAGCCATGCATTGGAAGCAATGTTATCGATGTGATCTTGATGGAGGTCATTGTAGTGTCTGCCCTGGAGTGTCTTCTTTGCCCATCTTTCTAACTTCGTTTCTTGTACCGTCTGGGCGGGAGGGGGTTAGGTTGAGTGGGTATAACCCACTCAACCTAACCTCGCTTAGGTTGAGTGGGTTATACCACTTATCTATCTTCCTTATGGCCTGGTGGAGTGGTGTTCTCGAAGTAATGCTTCAGGTTAACTATCGCTATTTTCTGTTGCTCTATCAGGACCCCTTCCTCCCTCCCTCTTTCCGAGCTATCGTTAGTCTGACTTGGGTGTTGGCGGCTCTTGGTCATCATTGTCCTTGTCTTTCGCATGATATCTTCTAGCTCGGTGTTAGTCCAATCTATGACCCCGAAGGTGTATGTTAGTATTGGAGCTGCATAGGTGTTTATGGCTTTAACTGTGTTCCCCGGCACCTCCGTGGGCAGGAGTGGCATTGTGTAGTACACGCTTCTTGATTAGACCGGTGTTCCAGCCCGTGACCACCAAATATGGAGGATGTGGAAAGGTCAGGGAATGACCACCGCATATCCCCAGAGCAATATGGCCTTAGTTGCTAATGCTCTTAAAAACCAAATAACAAATAAACTGTGTTCCCTCCATTCAATTTTGCTTTCAGCAAGCTTCTGAGTCTCTGATGATATTTTTCAGTCAGGCACTTCTTGATTTCCTTGTGCTCTAATTGCTGAGCCTGCATCATCCCTGGCTATTTGTAGGTCTCTCCTTCTATCATCGCGGTGCCTCCGTAGCCAGGTGGGAAGGAGCAGCAGTGCTAGCACACGCTTCTTGATTAGACCGGGGTTCGAGCCCGTCACCACCAAATACGGAGGATGCGGAAAGGTCAGGGAATGACCACCGCATATTCACGGAGCAATATGGCCTGAGTTGCTAATGCTCCTAAAAAACCAAAATAACAATAACAATAACAAACCTTCTATCATAGCTTCGATCTCTTTACCATCAGCAGCTGGTAGTTTCAGCCAACTAATTTTCCCTGGTGCAGTCTTGCATTTGTCTAGACCGAATTCCATCCCGATGTCCTTGCTGAATTCTTCGGTGATCCAGAGTAGTTGCTGGAGTTGCTTCTCAGTTGCCACATAGAGCTTGATGTCTTCCATGTACATCAGGTGGGTGAGGATGTACAGGTTCTTTCTTCCTTCTTCTTATTATTATTATTAGCTATATGGTGCAAGGAAGCCTGAGGCTTATGCTCCACCATCCAAAAAAAAAAAATTCCTGAGTTACCCAGAGAGAGAGAGAGAAGTAGAAAGGAATCATCAAGAAAGAGAAGAATGATGATATCCAGCTCAGTGCTATGCTGTCACAGAGAATCCTTCCATTGATTATAAATTCCATTTACAAGTTTGATTAATGCTCATCTATAGGCAGTTCTCATTGCCTATAGATGAGCATTATCTGAAGGAATCTGAGAATCATGTTAATTTTCCATTATCAAAAAAACTCAATCATGTTATCTTTAACCAAAAAGAGAATTTTTTTTTCTCTTGGCATAAGCAGATCTTGATTTTTGATTTTGATAAATAATTAATCAAACAACTATCAATTGCGTACAAATCTAGAGTAACATATTGCCATTTGTGTATTCATATGTGACACATGCAGAATGAATAGCACAGGCATATGCATGAAAGTGATTTGATGCTATTCCTGATGCAAGAGGTCTTTTTTGACTCTTTCATCAAGAAAGAAACCTAACTGAGTTGAAAATTATATGAGCAGCGATGGCTTACAATCTCCCATTTGACTCATATTTTTGTTATGAAAGAGTGAACTAATTAGCATTAGCATTAGTAGAGGCATTTGATGCAAGAAAGCAAGCTTATGCAGCATCAGCCAAAAAAAAAAAAAAAAAAAAAAACCCACTTCCACTTCACCCCTCTGTTCGTTCAAAATACCTGTCCAGCTGAGCCTTAAACTTATTTAGGCTATCAATCTCCACCACAAGGGATGGAAGTCTGTTCCACCAACCAACCACCCGCTGGCTAAAGGCAAATTTCCGCACGTCTATCCTACATCTGTCTTTCCTCAATTTGAATTTATGCCCTCTCAGGTGATTTTTCTGAGCTAGAGGAAGAATCCCATCAGCATTGAGCATGTTTAAACCATTCAAGGCTTTATACACCTCTATCAGATCACCTCGCTGGTGCCTAGTCTCCAGACACTGTAATTTGCAAAACTTAAGCCTTTCTTCGTAAGAGCACCCCTTTGTTCCATTCACTAATCTTGTTGCCCTTCTCTGTACTCGTTCCAGCAGTTCTACATCCTTCTTGAAATGAGGCCTCCAGACCTGTATACAGTACTCTAGGTGTGGCCTGACCATTGCCTTATACAATGGAATAATCACCTCCTTATCCCTGCTGGAAAAATTCCTGTATATCATTGACAATACTCCATGAGCTACTCTTGCAGCCCGTCTGCACTGCTCAGAGAACTTCATATCTGCCTGCACAACCGTATTTGACAATGTTAAGGAAATGGTTTGTTCCATAACTGGAAAGTAAAATCTCGTTATTCAGGTACGATTCCGGGTATGAAGATGGAGTACCTATCTATTATGATGTCTGTGTTTGTACATGTATCTGCTTGATGTGTTTTGAGATAAATGGATTGATGGAAGCAATGAAATTTTGGTACAACTGCTTGATTGGTCACCTAAGAATCCTAGTCCTCTTGTATGGGAATTTCCTATTGGAGGATTTGTTCAAAAATGTGCCTAAAAGAGTGTAACATCACAGCAGATAGGTTGATAGAGTTGTAAAGAAAGGGGATTTTTATTTTCAACATTGACACATGTAAAATGTGTGACAGGATATGGCATCAGATTATCTGTGCAAAGAATGTGGTCACATTGATATTCTGATCAAGAAGTTTGAATATCCTTATATACCTGTGATGTATCCTAATGGACTTTGCATATGCATTTGATAGCATTTCACACAAACGTCTTCAAAAAAAATTAAGAAACTATGAAATTTTAGATTAATTTCACACCAGCCTAATTAGCTATGTAAGACAGCAATCATTTTCTACCACAAATTGCTCTTATGGGTAGCACAGTTGGTAGAATCACCATCCTCCTCACACTGGATGGAAAAGACCTGAGTTCGAGTCCCATTGATAACATGAGGAACTTTTATGGGCCTTTTTTTTGCAACATGGCTAAGTCGGTCAGTCTCAGGCAAGGGCAGCATGGTTTTTTGTCCAGCATACAGAAAATTGACTGTAGAACACATTCAATTTAAAGACAATATATATGGAGCAATATGGCTCTAGGTGTTGATGCTCTTAAAAAAAACCCTACTATTACAGATACAGCTTATATAAGTTCATCCCTCTGGTGTTCCTCAAGACTCTGCTGGGACCTTTACTTTTCAGCATTTTTATCAATGACCTTTGGAAGCATCAATAACAAAGATAGAGTACAGCTATTAATGTTTGCAGATGACACAAAATTCTATTCATCAATCAAGCATAAAGCATGTTCAAGCAAGCAACAAATCACTTCAGAGAATAGGATACAAATAAGTCTACCCAACAAATACAGTCAACCCAGCCAAATACAGTTTGATATCATTTACAGAATGTAGAAAAAAGGACATTGTCATATTCATATAAGCATAAAATTTAAATCTGCCAACATCAAAAATCAAACACAAAGAATCAGAATCTAGTTATGATTTTTAGCAAAACTGCTATGAGCAATAAGTTTTGAAAAACACATAGCAAATATATTAAACCAGACATAAAAGAAAACAGGCTTTATCACAAGAAATTTTCACAACCCTCACAATTTGCTGTTTTTTTATTCAAAGTTAGTGCTGTATAATATTCAATTTGAGTCCTAGATGTGGAGCCCATTCAGAAGTAATCAAACTGAAAGGTACACAGGTTTGTTATACACTCTACATTTAAAGGACCGATGTTTTATTACAGACAGCACTACAGACAATTTTTTTGCCATTTTAAACTTATGTCACTTGAGAGCAGGAGGGTAATCGTGGACCTCAACCTTTCTGCAAGATAATATCAAGTGAAATTCAAGAACCAGGACTACAGCAAATTTCCCTCTATAGAACATAGAAGGAAATTCTCTGCAATAACCAGAAACAAGAAACCTTCCAAATAAAGAGAATAAAGCTTAACCTGGCCAAGAACACTTTCCTTGGTATGTCTTAAAGGCACAATGAATTTCTAAAAACTATTACAGGTTGAACAACTGACCATGGAAGGTGATGGTTTTGGTCTCCTTGAAACCTGTGTCGAATGGAACTGTGAAATGTTATGGACTCAAAAAAAATGATTTGTTCACTTTAATGTAGTTTTGTAGGTCTTCAAAATATACTAACTTCATTACATCAACCTGAAACATACTTTATTAAAAAGACAATTTCCATTATAATGAAATGTATTTCTTAAATGTTCATTAATGTTACTCTAATATTTCATAGTGAATATTGTAAAAAAAAATTTCACTCATGTACATAAAAAATTATTGTCTAACATTTGTTGATCCTCCCCAAATTGTAACTGGAATTTTCTTTAATGTAGGTTTATGTTAAATAAACATTCAAGTTCTAATTAGGGCCAGCCATGATTTAGTGGTTAATGAGCTTGACCATAAAGTAAGGAGGTTGCGGGTTCAAGCCAATACACAAAAATGCATAGCCCATTATGACTGTGGTGCTAAAATTATTTCTGCTCTCAATAATTCACTTATGTATGAAGTCACAATAACAATAGAACTTGAAATTCCATTTCATCCCACCCACCCAAAAGCACCTGGGGTGGATGGGATTTATTCAGTTATATTAAAGGAGGCAGCAAAGGAAGTAAGCAAACCCTTAGCCATAATTATGAGAGCATCCTTGGACGCAGGGGAGGTTCCCACGGACTGGAGATGTGTAAAAGTATCCCCAATTCACAAAGGGGGATCAAAGGGTGACACGAGTAATTACAGACCAGTTAGTTTAACTTCTGTTCCGGGTAAAATAATGGAGTCACTGGTTAAAGATGCATTGCAGGATCATCTAGACAAGACTGCAGCAATAATTTAGACACAGCATAGGTTTGTTAAGGGAAAGTCTTGTCTGACAAATCTGATTGGTTATTATGATGTGGTTACAAAGGAACTGGATGCAAAAAATAATTTTTATATCATTTGGATTTCAGGAAAGCTTTTGACACTGTTGTGCATGGAAGACTATTGTACAAATTGGAGCACAATGGTATTAAGGGTAAGTTGCTACAATGGATAAAAGGATGGTTGAGTGGGAGAAGACAGAGGGTGGTGATTAATGGGTGCTGCCCTTCGTGGACTAATGTTATTAGTGGAGTCCCACAGGGTTCAGTGTTGGGTCCACTGTTGTTTTGTATATTTATCAATGATATTGATGAAGGTATATATCAGGCTTAGTGTCGAAGTTTGCAGATAATACAAAGGTTGGCAGGGTTGTTAATGACAATGTGCTACTGCAACAGGATCTAGATAATTTGGGCAGATGGGCTAAGAAGTGGCAACTGAAGTTTAACCTTGACAAATGTAAATTACTGCATATGGGTAGAAGTAACCTGAGAGAAAAGTACCAACTGTGTGGTACTACACTTAAGGTGGTAGAAAATGAAAAAGACATGGGAGTAATTGTGCAGTCAGATATGAAATTTTCTGAGCAATGCAGACAGGCTGCCAGGGCAGGTCATAGGGTTTTGTCAATGATATATAGGAATTTTGCTAGCAGGGGAAAAGGAGGTGATTGGCCCTCTGTATAAGGCAATGGTTAGGCCACACCTTGAGTACTGCGTACAGGTCTGGAGGCCTCATTTTAGGAAGGATGTAGATTTGCTTGAGCATGTACAGAGAAGGGCAACAAGATTGGTGAGGGGAATGAAGGGATCCTCTTACCAAGAGAGACTTAAGTTCTGCAAATTGCAGTGGCTGGAGACTAGGCACCTGTGCGGTGATCTGATTGAGGTGTATAAGGCCTTGAATGGGTTGAGCATGCTGAATTCTGATGGGATCCTTCCACTTGTTCAGATTATGAACCTAAGGGGGGCATAAATTCAAATTAAGAAAAGACAGATGTAGAATAGATGTGCAGAAATTTGCCTTTAGCCAGCAAGTGGTTAATTGCTGGAACAAACTTCCATCTGTCGTTGTGGAAGTTGATAGGTTGAATAAATTTAAGGAGGAACTGGACAGGCATTTGGAGGGAATGGTGTGATTTTTTTTTTTTTTTTTTTTTTTTTTGGCTGATGCTGCATAAGCTCATACACTTGCTTTCTTGCATCACATGCCACTACTACTACTACTACTACATTGTGTTAAGATATTTTGAAATTCATTTTGTATCAACATCTAAATAGCGATGGTATTACAAATTTTTCTGACCTATGAACCTTTAGCCTTAATCACATACCATTACAGGTATACACCGATGAGCCAAAACATTATGACCAGTGAGTCTTTATGCAAATTGAAGCAACTGCAGGTGAACTACGGCACGTGCGTTGGTCAGGACATGGTATAAAAAATACCTGATATTGAGTCCTGTGTTACTCTTGAGCTCCTTAGTAACGCTAATCAGTGTTACTCTTGTTCTTCAGATGGGAAAGGCAGCAGACTTAAGCGAGTTTGACAAAGGCCAAATTGTAATGGCCAGATAACTGGGTCAGAGCATATCTGAAATAGCACAGCTGGTGCAGTGCTCATGATCAGCCGTGGTTAGTAGCCACTGAAAGTGGTCCAAGGAGGGGGGGGAACCCACGAACCGCCTGTGAAGTGTTAGACAACCACGGCTCATCGATGCTCGATGTAATCGAAGGCTCTCCCGGGTGGTACGTGGCAACAGCAGGGTGACTGTGGTGCAACTCGCTTCTAATTGGAATGCTGGTGACAGGAGTAATGTCTCACAACACATAGTACATCAAACCCTGCTGAAAATGGGGCTGCGTAGCTGCAGACCACTCCGAGTGCCCGTGCTAACCATGATTCACCAATGACAGCACCTACAATGGGCACACGAGCATCGAAACTGAACCTTGAGTGATTGGAAGAAGGTGGTTTGGTCCGATAAATCACATTTCCTGTTGTACGATGTGTACAGCTGGGTATGTGTGCGTCGTTTACCTGGGAAAGTGATGGCACCTGGATGCACCGTGGGACGAAAACAAGTCAGTGGCTGCAGTGTCATGCTTTGGGTGACATTCTGCTGGGATACCCTGGGTCCACTCATCCATGTGCCAGACACTCCGACATCTACCACCTACCTAAACATTGCTGACCGGGTACACCCTTTCGTGGCAACGGTCTTTCCCTCTGGCAGTGCCGTCTTTCAGCAGGGTAATGCGCCATGCCACACTGCCCGAATTGTTCGAGACTGGTTCATGGAACATGGGGAAGACTTCCAGGTATTTTCCTGGCCTCCAAATTCCCCAGACATCAATCCCATTGAGCATCTGTGGTTTGTGTTGGAACAGCAACTCCGATCTGTGGCTTCTCAACCACTGACTTTACAGGAGTTAAAGGATCTGCTGGTTATGTGTTGGTACCAGATACCACAAGACACATTTAGAAATCTTGTAACGTCCATGCGAGGCATGGACGTTACAAGGGACGATGGATCGTCCAGGGTACGATCTGTTTTGGCTGCATGTGGAGGACCAACATCATATTAGGTAGGTGGCCATAATGTTTTTGCTCATTGGTGTACATAATTATATACACTGAGTTCGCTCTGTATTGGCAACACCTTTACCTTGTTCAAGAATTAAATGGTGTGATGCTGGTGAAGACACAAAGTCAGGAACAACTGATATACGATTGTAGTTTGCACATGTAGCAATCAGTTTTTGAGTGTCTGCAAGGAAGAATAGGTCAGTGTCAAGATCTTTCCTACTTCAAACATGGAATGATTGTGGGGGCAAGATGTGCAGATGCCATTATCTCAACAAGAGCCAACATGATTAAATGCTCCCATTCTGTGGTGTTACAAGTCAATCATGGCTCAACAGCAGTCAAACAACCAGCCAAAGGTCACATATGGAACAGCCATGTGGTTGATGCCTGTGGTAGTAGTAGTAGTAGTGGTGATTGTCATATGTATATTGTCTTGTAATACAGCAGCTAACCATCTAATACAACAGAGGAATAGCAAGACCAATAGCCACACGGACTGTGCACCAGATATTAGCTCATGTAGGCTATAGGATTCTTTGTTATTGGATTTTAGGGGCATTGGTGACTAAGGCTATGTTGCTCCGTGTATATTTTCTGTAAATTGCATGTGTTCTGAGGTAATTTTCTGTTTGCTGGACAGAAAACCAGAGTTTCCTGGAGAAAAAACCATGCTACCCTCACCTGAGACTGAAAACTCAGCCACGTAAAAAAGAAAAAAGACCCATAAAAAGTCCTCCCGTCATCGACGGGATTTAAACTCAGGTCTTTTCCACCCAGTGTGGGGAGGACAGCGATCCTACCATGCTACCCATGAGGGCACTATGGGTCAATGTCCATCAGGGATACCATTACTCACTGCAAGACACAAGAAACTATGCCTTGCATGGGTGCATCAGTAGCAACACTGGACCACTGACACATGGAAATTTGTCACCTGGTCCTATGAAACCTATTTCAAACTCTATCATGCTGATGGATGTATCTACATTTGGAGAAAGCAACATGAGAACATAGCACCTGGATGCACTGCTGTTCAGTAGGCTAGAGGCAGTGGGGTTATGGTTTGGGGACAGTTTTCATGGCACGCACCCTGGATTCTCTGATCATTGTTAATCAACAGCTCAATGGGAACACCACTTACCTTTCTATTGCTGATGACTAAATATACCCCTTCATGATGACAGTGTATCCAGAAATTCCAAAGTTTATCAGTGAGACCATGCAACAGGCTCAACAGTTTGCTAACTAGTTTCAGAAACACGGGAGGAAAATTCTATCCTCCCGTGGCTGCCCAACTCGCCCAACTGAGCATGTTTGGAACCTACTGGAAGAGGGGATTTAATACTATGGTGGCAGTGATCACAGTGTGCTGAAGTGGGATTTACTCAAAGAGGTAACTACCATTAGGGGTAAAGGGAAGAGTTATTGCTTTCGTAAAGGCGACTACGATGGACTGAGACAGTATTTAAATTCTATACAGTGGGACCAACTGATGATGTTACCAACAGCAAATGCAAAATGGGAAGCATTCAAAGAACTTATCTTGGAAGCTACTAGGCTGTATATACCAACTAAGAAATATTGTTCAAGGTTTAGGCCTAAATGGATGTCAGATGAACTGATGAGGCATATGGCAGAGAAGAAACATGCATGGAATACATACAAATTTACACATGACACAGAAGCCTATGATGGATACAAGTTGATCTGTAACCAAGTTACAAAGGAGGTTAGGCAGGCAAAGGCAGATTACGAGAAATCTTTGGCAAGGGATGCAAAGAAAAACAGCAAAGGGTTCTTTAGTTATGTAAACTCTAGAAGGAAGGGGATGAATCAGATTGGTCCACTTGATATCGATGGGTCAACTGTTGATGTTCCTGCTCAGGTAGCTAACAAACTAAATGAATATTTTGCATCGACATTCACACATGAGGAGTTATTTAGCAAGGGGAAAGTCAGAGGTGTATTCAACTCTAGCAGTAAGCTAGAGAATCTTGTAATAACTGAGAGTAAAGTGGAGGAGAAATTGTTGAAGATAAACACAAGAAAGGCACCCGGGGTGGATGGGATCTATCCAGTTATATTAAAGGAGGCAGCAAAGGAAATAAGCAAACCCTTAGCCATAATTATGAGAGCTTCCTTGGACTAAGGGGAGGTACCCACAGACTGGAGATTTGCAAATGTCACCCCAATTCACAAAGGGGGATCAAAGGCTGACACAAGTAATTATAGCCCTGTGAGTTTAACTTCTGTTCCAGGAAAATTAATGGAGGCACTAGTTAAAGAAGCACTGCAGGATCATTTAGACAAGACTTCAGCTATAGCTCGGACACAGCATGGTTTTGTTAAGGGGAAGTCTTGCCTGACCAATTTGATTGGATACTATGATGCAGTCACAAAGGAACTGGATGCAGGGAATAACTTTGATATTATATACTTGGATCTTAGAAAGGCTTTTGATACTGTTGCACATGGAAGACTGCTACACAAATTGGAGCAGTGTGGCATTGGAGGCAAATTGTTGCTGTGGATAAAGGGGTGGCTGAGGGGGAGAAGACAGAGAGTGGTAATCAATGGACACTGCTCGTCGTGGACTAATGTTATCAGTGGAGTCCCTCAGGGCTCAGTGTTGGGTCCATTATTGTTCTCTGTATTCATAAATGATATTGATGAGGGTATATATCAAGCTTAATGTCGAAGTTTGCAGATGATACAAAGGTAGGCAGGGTGGTCAAGGACACTACTGACACTATGCTGCTGCAACAGGATCTTGAATGGTTGAGCAGATGGGCTGAGAGGTGGCAAATGAAGTTTAACATTGACAAATGTAAAGTACTACACATGGGAAACAGCAACCCCAGAGCAACGTATCAACTCTGTGGTACTACACTGACAGTGGTAGAGAATGAAAGGGACCTGGGGTTGGTTGTGCAGGCAAATATGAAGTTCTCTGAGCAGTGCAGACGGGCTGCAAGAGTAGCTCATGGTGTATTGTCAATGATATATAGGAATTTTTCTAGCAGGGATAAGGAGGTGATTATTCCCTTGTATAAGGCAATGGTCAGGCCACACCTAGAGTACTGTATACAGGTCTGGAGGCCTCATTTCAAGAAGGATGTAGAGCTGCTGGAATGAGTACAGAGAAGGGCAACAAGATTAGTGAATGGAAGAAAGGGGTGCTCTTATGAAAAAGGCTTAAGTTTTGCAAATTACAGCGTCTGGAGACTAGGCACCAGTGAGGTGATCTGATAGAGGTGTATAAAGCCTTAAAGGGGGCTTAGAGGGGAACAGGTATCCTGTGTGTTATCAGACACTCAGCCTAAAACACTGATGGATCCAATTTCTCTCTCTATTACAGAAGATTTAAGAGAAGTCCGGTTGGCCTGCCTCCCTAAAAATCCACTCATGCACACCTTCTCGATGGTAAGCCCTGTTACGTCACTTAGGAGGCAACGAACGTGTAGAGTGGTTCTCTTCAAGACGCCTGGTCAGCGTGAAGAGGAAAAGACCAAACCCTCCAGCAATGAGAGCACAACAATACAAATGGCCCTCAGTCCCCAGCAGCTTTCACTCTCCCTCTTACCGCAGCGAGAGAATCAGAGTGGAAGCAGAGGGTGCTAAGAATCTCTGGGTACGACCAGGCTGCCATGCACGGAAATTGAACTTGGCCTGTTATAACGTACGATCACTCATCGGTGAAGACAGGATATTAGAGCTGGAAAAGAAACTAGAAAATGTGAATTGGAATATCATCAGTTTGGCTGAAACAAGAAGAAGAAATGAATCACTTATAAGTTTATCAAGTGGAAATTTGCTGTACACCAAATGGAAACAGTGAAAGGAGTGAAGGTGGAGTTGGGTTTCTGGTCCATAAAGATTTTAAAAACAACATTTTGGAATTCAAAAGTACATCACCAAGGGTGTCAAGACTAATACTCAAGATTTCTAAGAGGTACAAGCTAAAGATTATAATGATTTAGGCACCAACATCGAGCCATGATGATGAAGAGGTTGAAGAAATGTACACTGAAATTGAGAGTCTTCTAGATGAGCAGAAAACCCACTACACTATTATTATGGGGGACTTCAATGCTAAGGTTGGAAAAAGGCAAAACAGCGCAGAAAGAGGAACTGTAGGAAATTTTGGAATTGGTGAAAGAAATAAAAGAGGTGAAAGACTTGTGGAATTTGCAGAATCTCAAGGAATGTCAGTAATGAACACTCTTTTCAAGAAAAGGGTGAACAGAAAGTGGACATGGAAGAGTCCAAATGGATTAACAACTAATGAAATCGACTTCATCCTCACTAACAGAAGATATATTGTGAATGATGTTACCGTCCTGAATAAGGTAAATGTTGGAAGTGATCACAGAATGGTAAGATGTACACTTGATATAGATGTAGGAAAGGAAAGGAAAAAAACTGACTCGAGTAAATAATACGAAGGTCTTTGAGATAACAGAGGAGGAGAAAAAGCAGTATGTACTGGAACTTAAAAACAAGTTTGAGCTTCTGCAGACTGCTGAGGACCAAGATATCGACGAGGAATATTACAACTTTCTGAAAGTGATAAAGCCCAAGAAACCTATAGGGAAACAGAAATCCAAAGAAGAAAAAATTAGTCAAGAAACACTTGTCATGATGAACCGAAGACGAAAAATGAAGAGCGGGAAAAACACTGACAGGGAGAAAATTGAGTATACTGAGTTATGCAAAGCCATTAGAAAGAGACTCAGAGAGGACATAAGAAGATTTAACACAAGAAAAGTAGAACAAGCATTAAGGGAAAACAAAGGATTTAAATCAGCAGCCATGAGCAGTAATACAGAAAGACAAATGATACTGAAACTAAAGAATAGCGATGGTGTACTTATAAACAGCAGAAAAGGCATAATTCAAATAGCAGAAGATTACTATAGAGAATTATACAAGGAGTGAGGGAATGATACCAGCAGTGGGGAAGATGGATTGCAAAGTAGCAACACATACGACATACCCAATATTCTTCCTGATGAGGTAGAACATGCATTGAAGAAAATGAAGAATCGGAAAGCCCCGGGGGAAGATGAAGTTACTGTAGAGTTGTTAAAATTGGGAGGAAGAGACATAACACAAAAAACTGGCAAGGCTCTTTACAAAGTGCATTAGAAAAGGTGTGATGCCTAAGCAGTGGAATAATGCAATCATACTTTTGCTGCATAAGAAAGGAGATAAATCAGAAATTGGAAATTATAGACCAATTAGCTTGTTATCCAACATCTACAAGTTGTTCACAAGGGTCATTACTAACAGATTAGAAAGAATACTTGATGAGAATCAACCGAAAGAGCAAGCTGGCTTTAGGACAGGATTCTCAACTATGGATCACCTTCACGTAATATCACAGCTAATGGAGAAAGCAAATGAATATAAAACACCATTATGCCTGGCATTTGTGGATTATGAAAAGGCATTTGACTCCATACAGCATAAGGCAATGTTTCGGGCACTGGAAAGACAAGGCATAGATACTCCATATATTATGATTTTGAAGAAAATATATGAGAGTGCTACATCCTTTATTAGACTAGACAAAGACAGTAGCAAATTTAAAATCGAGAAAGGAGTTCGACAAGGAGACACAATATCTCCGAAGTTGTTTACTGCTGCCCTTGAGGAAGCTTTCAGAAGATTAGACTGGTCGCAGAAAGGAGTCAATGTGAACGGAGAGTACCTAAACCATTTACGATTTGCAGATGACATTGTGGTCATAAGCCACGATCCCAAAGAATTAGAGGAAAATCTTAATCAGTTATGCACAGTTAGTAAGGATTTTGGACTAAAGATGAATATGGCTAAAACAAAAGTAATGATGAACAAGTATGCCATGGAAAGGGAAATAATGATTGAAGGAGCAGTAATTGAAAAGGTGGAGTCATATACTTATCTGGGACAAGTTATTAGCTGTAATAATGATAAATGGCTGGAAGTCAAGAGAAGAATAAATTCTGGATGGATAGCATTCAGGAAATATAGTTACATACTGAAGAGCAATATCCCAGTTTGTCTGAAACGTAAAATAATGAATCAATGTATACTCCCCACCATGACTTATGGAAGTGAAACTTAGGCACTCACCAAAAGAATGGAAGAAAAGCTAAGAACTACACAGCGAAGAATGGAACGAATTATATTGGGAATCAGACTGTTAGATAAGAAGAGAAACACATGGATTAGGCAGCAAACTCAAGTAAAGGACATTCTTATCAAAACTAAAGAACTAAAATGGTCTTGGGCAGGACACATAGCTCGAAGACATGATGACAGATGGACTAAGAAAATAACAGAATGGTACCCAAGAGGAGCTAGAAGAAAACCTGGAAGACAAAGGCGGAGATGGATAGATGAAATTCATGAGTTTTGGGGTAGTAAATGGATGGCCAGTGATCAAAACAGAAGGAACTGGAAAGTTGCTGGAGAGGCCTTCATCCTGCAGTGGATTGAAAATGGCTGATGATGATGATGAAAGCCTTGAATGGTTTGAGCATGCTCGATGCTGATGGGATTCTTCCTCTCGCTCAGAATAATCACCTGAGAGGGCATAAATTCAAATTGAGGAAAGACAGATGTAGGATAGACGTGCGGAAATTTGCCTTTAGCCAGCGGGTGGTTGGTTGGTGGAACAGACTTCCATCCCTTGTCGTGGAAGTTGATAGCCTAAATAAGTTTAAGGCTCAGCTGGACAGATATTTTGAATGAACAGAGGGGTGAAGTGGAAGTGTTTTTTTTTTTTTTTTTTTTTTTGGCTGATGCTGCATAAGCTTGCTTTCTTGCATCAAATGCCTCTACTAATGCTATTGCCATGCACCCAACAATGTGTGGCCATTACTGGACATGTACAATATATGGGTGGCACTACACCCCACATCACCTTGTGGAGTCTATGTCAAGATGTGTATAGGCTATTTTATGGGGAAAAGGTTGTCCCACAAGATATTAGGCTAATGCAAAACCAACTCAGTATGTGTGTGTGTATAACCCCCCCACCCACGCACACATGCATAACACACAGAATCCACACTTGAAAAGCACATATATATTTGCCCACAAATAGGATATTCAATGAAATTATATATCATACTCAGGATAGCATCATCTCTTAATTTTGTTTCATCATTGATTCTTTTTGTAAAAACTCTAGAAATATGCTATGGACAGGGTAGATTTCTTTATCTAAGGAAGCAGCAGGAATAATTTCTGAAAATAATGAAAACAATGGCAACTTTTCTATAACTGAAGCCTTGTGTTTGATATACCTTTTTATTCTTGAAACTCATAATTTTTTTCTTAATTTCAAAGAGGGGAAAGTGAATATCATTCTAAATTAGATGGCTACAACAGGAAAACTGTGCCACATAAATCTTTAATTGCTGTATGGAAAGCCTGATTAACATGAAAACTGTTCCAGACACAGTTTTACCTGAGAAAAATTGTGTCCTGTATCTTATCAAATTTTTATTTTCCATTAATATATTTTTCACTTGTGGTTAAGCATATTTGGAATGAAAACATTTATTTCAGTAGTATGTACCTTTCATTTTTTTGTTGCCCATTAAAATGATAGAGATTTATTATGGTCTACTTTCTCTTAAGATTATCTCTTCACATTAGTTTGTGAACAAGCTAAATTATAAGAAGTTATGTTAAAACTTAACTACATGTAACAGCATGTTACACCACTTAGGTAAGCTTTAAGTGTTACCACATCAATCTACACTTGTTTCAAAATTCTGCTGAACGACCATCTTCATATGATGGCTTCCTCGTGATGTTGGGGTTCAGCAGAATCTTGAAATGTAGAAAAATGGTATGTGTCGATTGATGCAATAGGACTTCAGTAAACATCTTAAAACATGTGGCATAACAGTGTAATTATTTTAACTTCTTATAACAGCTAATCATGTATAGTCCTCCTTTCAGACAATTAGCATTATATATTGTCAATGCAGAGTCCACCTTCTTAGAAAATGAAGACAGGGTCATCACAACTCATCAACTTGTTAGTGTAACAGTGTATTTATTTCATTTAACTTCTTATAATGACTAACTATGTATCATCTCCCCTTTCAGACAATCTAAATCATTTCAGTTTATGCCATACTTATAATTGTGCCTTCTTTGGGGGGGTGGCACATTGTCTGTTACCAGTAATTACTGTCTTTAGTGTTAACAGTTTTGCTGTCTTAGATCAATTAGTTGGTAATTCAAAACTTTGGTAAAATCAGTTTGTCTTGAAAAGCCTTTTGACTTTCAGAAAAAAAATTTAAAGATGGTTGTACTAGTAGTAGTAATAGAGGCATGTGATGCAAGAAAGAAAGAGTATGAGTTATGTAGCATCAGCCCAAAAAAAAATTTCACACATCCATTTCCTCCAAAAGTTTATCCAGTTCCTCCTTCAATTTATTTAAGCTATCAACTACCACGACAGATGGAAGTTTTTCCAGCAATTAACCACCCGCTGGCTAAAGGCAAATTTTCCACACATCTATTTTTCCAATGTCTTTCCTCAATTTGAATTTAGGACCCCTCAGATTCGTAATCAGAGCAAGCAGAAGAATCCCATCAGAATTCAGTGTGCTCAACCCGTTCAAGGTCTTATACACCTCAATCAGATCACCTCGCAGGTGCCTCGTCTCCAGCTGCTGCAATTTGCAGAACTTAAGCCTCTCTTGGTAAGAAGACCCCTTTATTCCCCTCACCAATCTTGTTGCCCTTCTCTGTACATGCTCAAGCAATTCTACATCCTTCCTAAAATGAGGCCTCCAGACCTGTATGCAGTACTCAAGGCGTGGCCTGACCATTGTCTTATACAAAGGGATAATCACCTCCTTTTCCCTACTAGCAAAATTCCTGTATATCATTGATAATACCCCATGACCTGCTCTGGCACCCTCTGCACTGCTCAGAACACTTCATATCTGACTGCACAATTACCCCTAGACCTTTTTCATTTTCTACCAACCTAAGTGTAGTACCACACACTTGGTACATTTCTCTGGGGTTATTTCTACACATATGCAGTACTTTGCATTTGTCAATGTTAAACTTCAGTTGCCACTTCTCAGCCCATCAGCCCAAATTTTCTAGATCGATGCAGTAGCACACTGCCATTACTGTCATTAACAACCCCGCCAACCTTTGTATCTCTGCAGGCGCCTCTGTAGCCAGGTGGGCAGAAGCAGCAGTGTGTAGCACACGCTTCTTGATTAGATCAGAGTTCGAGCCCGTGACCACCAAATACAGAGTATACAGAGAGGTCAGGAAATGACCATCACATATCCGCTGAGCAATACAGCCTTAGTTGCTAATGCTCCTAAAAACCAAATAACAATAACAACAGTATCTCTGCAATCTTCAACATTAAGCCTAATATACCTTCATCAATATCATTGAAAAATATACAAAAACAGTGGGCCCAACACTGAACCCCAGGGAATTCCACTAATAACATTATTCAATGAAGAGCAGCGTCTATTGATTACCACTCTGTCTTTAGCATTAGCATTAGTAGAGGCATATGATGCAAGCTTATGCAGCATCAGCCTAAAACAAAAAAAAAAAACCCACTTCCACTTCAACCCTCCGTTCGTTCGAAATACCTGTCCAGCTGAGCCTTAAATTTATTTAGGCTATCAACTTCCACAACGAGGGATGGAAGTCTGTTCCACCAACCAACTACCCACTGGCTAAAGGCAAATTTCCGCACATCTATCCAACATCCGTCCTTGCTCAATTTGAATTTATGCCCTCTGAGGTGATTATTCTGAGCAAGATGAATAATCCCATTGGCATTGAGCATGCTCAAACCATTCAAAGCCTTATACACCTCTATCAGATCACCTCGCCGGTGCCTAATCTCCAAACTCTGTAATTTGCAAAACTTAAGCCTTTCTTCATAAGAGCAACCCTTTGTTCCATTCACTAATCTTGTTGCCCTTCTCTGTACCCGTTCCAGCAGCTCTACATCCTTCTTGAAATGAGGCCTCCAGACCTGTATACAGTACTCAAGATGTGGCCTGACCATTGCCTTATACAAGGGAATAATCACTTCCTTATCCCTGCTAGAAAAATTCCTGTATATCATTGACAAGACACCATGAGCTACTCTTACAAGGGAATAATCACTTCCTTATCCCTGCTAGAAAAATTCCTGTATATCATTGATAAGACACCATGAGCTACTCTTAGAGCCCCTCTACACTACTCAGAGAACTTCATATCTGCCTGCACAGTTACCCCCAGGTCCTTTTCATTCTCTACCACTGTCAGTGTAGTACCACAGAGTTCATACGTTGCTCTGGGGTTGCTGTTTTCCATATGTAGTACTTTACATTTGTCAATGT
Organism: Mastigoproctus giganteus; assembly: GCF_048544385.1. Taxonomy (NCBI): domain Eukaryota; kingdom Metazoa; phylum Arthropoda; class Arachnida; order Uropygi; family Thelyphonidae; genus Mastigoproctus; species Mastigoproctus giganteus. The sequence continues at coordinate 21,348,145 of NC_143580.1, forward strand.
TAAACTTCATTTGCCACCTCTCAGCCTATCTGCTCAACCTTTCCAGATCCTGTTGCAGCAGTATAGTGTTAGTAGTGTCCTTGACAACCCTGCCAACCTTTGTATCGTCTGCAAACTTGGACATTAAACTTGATATACCGTCATCAATATCATTTATAAATACAGAAAACAATAATAGACCCAACACTGAACCCTGAGGAACTCCACTAATAACATTAGTCCACGATGAGCAGTGTCCATTGATTACCACTCTCTGTCTTCTCCCCCTCAACCACCCCTTTATCCATAGCAGCAATTTGCCTCCAGTGCCACACACTGTTCCAATTTGTGCAGCAGTCTTCCATGTTCAACAGTATCGAAAGCCTTTCTAAGATCCAAGTATATAATATAAAGTTATTCCCTATAGCCAGTTCTTTTGTGACTGCATCATAGTATCCAATCAAATTTTTTTGGCAAGACTTCCCCTTAACAAAACCATGCTGGTCCGAGCTATAACTGAAGGCTTGTCTAGATGATTCTGCAATGCTTCTTTATCCAGTGCCTCCATTAATTTCCCTGGAACAGAAGTTAAACTCACAGGTCTGTAATTACTTGTGTCGGCCTTTGATCCTCCTTTGTGAATTGGGGTCACATTTGCACATCTCCAGTCTGTGGGGTACCTCCCCTGAGTCCAAGGAAGCTCTCATAATTATGGCAAAGAGTTTGCTTGCTTCCTTTGCTGCCTCCTTTAATATAACTGGATAGATCCCATCCACCCCAGGTGCTTTTCTTATGTTTAACTTCAACAATTTCTCCTCCACTTTGCTCTCAGTTATTACAAGATTCTCTAGCTTACTTCCAGAGTTGAATACACCTCTGGCATTCCCCTCGCCGAATAACTCCTCATGTGTGAATGTCGATGCAAAATATTCATTTAATTTGTTATCGACCTGAGCAGGATCATCAAAGTTGACCCATCCATATCAAGCGGACCAATCTGATTCATCCCCTTCTTCTAGAGTTTACATAAGTAAAGAACTCTTTGCTGTTTTTCCTTTGAAAATCTTGCCAAAGATTTCTCGTAATCTGCCTTTGCTTGCCTAACCTCCTTTGTAACTTGGTTACAAAGGAGGTTAGGCAGGTTAGGACTAATCTGATTCATCCCTTTCCTTCCTAAGTTTAAATAGGTAAAGAACTCTTTGTTGTTTTTCTTTGCATCCTTTGCCAAGGATTTCTTATAATCTGCTTTGCCTGCCTAATCTCCTTTGTGACTTGGTTACGGACCAGCTTATATCTATCATAGGCTTCCATGTCTCCCATTAATTTTTATGTATCCCATGCATTTTTCTTCTCTGTCATATGTCTCATTAGTTAATCTGACATCCATTTAGGCCTAAAACTTGATAATATTTCTTAGTTGGTATGTAAGCTTCCAAGATAAGTTCTTTGAATGCTTCCCATTTTGAATTTGCTGTTGGTAACATCTTCAGTTGGTCCCACTGTATAGAATTTAAATACTATCTCAGACCATCGTAGTCACCTTTACGAAAGCAATAACCCTTCCCTTTACCCGATGGTAGTTACCTCTTTGAGTAAATCCCACTTCAGCACACTGTGATCACTTCCACCTAGTGGTTCCTTTATCTGCAGATTCTTAATGCATGAAGAATCACTACTGATCATCAAATCAAGAGTATTACTCCCTCTAGTTGCCTCCCGAACATGCTGATGTAGGAAACAATCATCCAATAAATCCACAAAAGCCTTGCTAGAGTCTGAGTGACCAACCCATAAATTCTAGTCAATATTTGGGAAATTAAAATCCCCCATTATAAGACTCTTTGATGTACTGGCTCACTCTATTTCCCTGTACAGTTTCTTATTACACTCATCAGAGTCATTAGGACTATAGCACACTCCTACTCTCAATTTTGATCTCCCAATGCTTATGTCACACCAAACTGACTTGACACTGCACTGTCCAGCGATGTCAACTGGCTTCACTTCTTTGGATTTTATGTGTTTCTTAACTAATAGCATAACCCCTCCTCCCTTCCTATCCTGTCTATCCTTTCTGTAGACGTTGTACTCCCCAAATTCCAGTTCCGCATTCCTTATATCTGTGTGATACCACGTCTCTGATATCCCAACAATATCTGAGTGGCACATTTGTTTTGCCGTTTCTATTTTTCACTTATAGTTTTTAGTTTTAAGATTTGTTTTAGTTTTAAGCCTTTGATGTTTTGACTAACACCTCAAATTCATCAAATTTATTTACCAAACTCCTAAGATTTGTGTATACACAAGTATGTGTGTACACAAATCTTAGGAATTTGGTAAATAAATTTGATTGCAGTACAACTAAACACAATGCATGTGTTTACTTGTACTGCAATGACTCCCAGCAGTCTCTGAAATATCCTCTATCTTGTTTTCCAAGCTGCTGCTCATTCCAATAGAAGCAGTGCAAGAATCACTTTCACCTATGCCAGTGGCTACTGTTAATCTATTAGTCCTTGTATCCCCCCAAGCTAGCAGTTTTTCGACCGGTGAACACTGACTTGATAGCATCAGCAAATATTCTTGCACCCTTTCTATTTAAGTGTATCCCATCCCTGTAGAAGCAGTCTCTTCTGTTAACAAGTACAAACCAGGCTGAAAAAAATTCTACCCCTTGAGCCTTGCACAATCTTTCCAGGGCCGAATTGATCGACAAGGCTCTCATTATATACTTCCTCCTATCGTGTCTGGGTAGAATTACAGACACTTCCAAATTCAACCCTAATTCACGGCTTTTTTTCAGCAGTGTTACACCGACAGAATTACTTTTTAAGTAATTCTGTCGGTCTCCTACTCTTAATATCATTAGTGCCAACGTGTACAACTATATCAACTATATCCACTCTAAAATATCAACCTTTGCCCCTGGCAGACATACCCAGGGCAGGGCAACACACGTAATTACAGACCTGTTAGTTTAACTTCTGTTCCAGGGAAATTAATGGAGGCACTGGTTAAAGAAGCATTGCAGGATCATCTAGACAAGACTTCAGTTATAGCTCACACACAGCATGGGTTTGTTAAGGGAAAGTCTTGTCTGACCAATTTGATTGGATACTATGATGTAGTCACAAAGCAACTGGATGCAAAGAATAATTTTGATATCATATATTTGGATCTTAAAGGCTTTTGATACTGCTGCACATGGAAGACTGTTGCACAAATTGGAGCAGTGTGGCATTGGAGGCAAATTTATGCTACAGATAAAGGGATGGTTGAGTGGGAGAAGACAGAGAGTGGTAATCAATGGACACCGCTCTTCGTGCACTAATATTAGTGGGTTCCCACAGGGTTCAGTGTTGAGTCCATTGTTGTTTACTGTATTTATTAATGATATTGATGATGTTATATTAGGGTTAATGTCCAAGTTTGCAGACAACACAAAGGTTGGCAGGTTTGTTTATGAGACCAATGACACTACAGGATCTAGAAAAGGTGAGCAGATGGGCTGAGAGGTGGCAACTGAAGTTTAACATTGACAATTGTAAAGTACTGCATATGGGTAGCAGTAACCACACAGTAATATATCAACTGTGTAGTATTAAACTCGGGTAGTGGGGAATGAAAAAGACCTGGGTGTAATTGTACAGTCAGATATAAAGTTTTCTGAGCAGTGCAGACGGTCTGCAAGAGTAACTAATGGTGTCTTGTCAATGATATATAGAGGAATTTTTCTAGCAGGGATAAGGAGGTGATTATCCCTTTGTACAAGGCAATGATCATGCCAGACCTTAAGTACTGTATACATTACGGAAGGTGTGGCCTCATTTTAAAGATGTAGAGCTGCTTGAATGAGTACAGAGAAGGGCAACAAGGTTAGTGAATGGAACAAAGGATTGCTTTTTTTTTTTTATGAAACCCCAAACATGAGAAGTATTAGAACCTATAGTACTTAGTACCGTGCTTGGGGTGGAGGTTGAGAAGACAAGAGAAGATATTTGGTGATATTAGACTTGAACAGACTGTAATTTTCAAGAAAGACATGAAGGAAGGTTGTTCCAGAAAACAGCAGTTGAAAGAATAAACGAGTAAGATGAAAATTTGGTTCTGTGAGTTTGAACTTTTATTATTATTAGCGATATGGTGCAAGGAAGCTTAGGTTGCACCAGGCAAAAAAAAAAATAATAATTTCCGCATTACTCTGAGAGAAGGGAATTGCCAAGAAAGAGAATAATTATATCTAACTTAGGACCCTGGGTTTTTCAAGCCCATACTCGCCAGATGTCAGCCACTGTAGTAAAAGTTGGACAGTAAATGGATGTGGGCTGGTGCCAACAGAGACTGGAAGTCAGGGTAATCCCCAAAAGAGAGATATCAACTTGCCTAGAAATTGGAGTGTCACCAAAGATAAGCATAGGAGCAGAAGAATCCTTTTTGCGAGGTATAACATGAGACTGAGTTTTAGAAAGATTGAAATCAACTAAGTTGTCTTTGCCCCAATGGAGAATTACCTGGAGATCGGCATTTAAGGAATTGGTAGCGGATATTTGAGAAGTTGAAGCTGATAGAGCAGGACAAGGTTTCTCAAAATGGAAAGTGGAATGCAATGTGCTATCATTGGCAAAACTATGGATAGGATTTCCAGTCAATGGAAGAAGTCATTAATATGCAAGAGGAAAAGAATGGGGGAAAGAACTGAACCTTCGGGGACACCAGCATTAGTGGAGAAGTTAGAAGACAGAGAGTCATCTACCATCACCCTCAGAGAGCGATCAGAAAGAAAACTGGATAACGAATTACAAAGAACAGTGGGCAAACCATAAGATGGAAGCTGGTTTAGACCTTTATGCCAAACACAATTGAAAGCTTTTGAGATGTCAAGAGCAACTGCTTGTGTTTCACCTAACTTTTCCATTGAATTTGTCCATAAATGGGTAACATAAGCCAGAATATCACCAGTGGATCAACACTGACGGAATCCATACTGGCAATCGTTGATCAGACTGAAGGTTTCTAGGTAGTTTAAGAGTTGGCGGTTAATTGATTTCTCCATTACTTTAGAAAGAGTAGAAGTAATTGCAATGGGACGATAATTGGATGGGAGGGATTTGTCACCCTTTTTAGGAACTGGCTGGATATGAGCAAATTTCCAAGCAGAAGGAAAAACACTTTTGGAATAAGAAAGTGAAAAAAGGCGGCAAAGAATAGGAGTAAGTTCAGGAGCACAGGTTTTGAGAACAAGTGGAGAAATACCATCAGGACCTGGAGCTTTCTTAGCATCAAGATTCGTCAAAATCCTTCTGACATCCTCTTCATGGAAGACCACAGGAGGCATTGAATGGAACATGATGGGTGGTGTTTTACCAAGATCATTAATACATGAGTTGGAAGGAAAATGGGATGCTAGCAGGTCAGCTTTATCTTTAGCTGAAGTGACAACAGAACCATCTGGTTTTGACAGAGGTGGGAGCAGAGATGGGCAAAAGTTGCGGCCAATAGCTTTGGCAAGAGACCAGAATGCTCGGCTACCATTAGGCAAGAAGCAGGTTTTCTACTTTTAGCCTGTTCAAAATCTAGTTTGGACTAATTAATAACTGCTTTTCAATTGTTGTGAGCTTTGGTGTAGGCAGAAAATGAAACTGAAGAATTAGAAAACAAGCCAATTACGATATGCAACATTCTTCTCCTGAACGGCCTTAGTACATTTATTGGAAAACCAAGGTTTAGATAAGGGATGAGATTTTAAGTGGAGTGTGGGATAAAGGATTCCATTCCTACAAGAATAATTTCACTGACACGATATGAGCAAACGTTGACATCAGAAGTTTTGAAGCAATAGTCCAACCAAGGAAAAGAAATCTTGCAGGTCATCCCATTTTGCATTCTTGTAATGCCAAACAACACGGGGTTGGGAATAGCCATGAGATAAAGGCTCCATTGGAGAAGAGGCAATCACCAAGTTATGATCTGAGGTGCCTAAAGGACCACTCACTTTGACCGTGTACTTAGAAGGGTTGTTTGTGAGAAAAGGAGCAAGCGTGTTGGCTGTATCATTAGGATTGTCCTGCATTCTTGTAGGTAAATGAACAATCTGTGCAGGTCATTAGTAATTGCAAAAGCCTCAGCATCTCGACCAGCTCGGTCAGTGTGACTAGAAAACGGAAGCCAGCTGGAGTCGTGAACATTAAAATCACCAAGGAAAATTACCTCACTGTTAGGGAAGTTAGACTGGAGAAAGTCAATTTGCAAAGAGAGGAAGTCGAAGAGCTCTAAGTGATTAGTGAAGTTGGGAGAACAGTAGAGACAACAGATGAATTTGACACAATGAGATAGAGAGATTTTAAGCCAGAGAAGACCGAAAAGAGATTCCAAATTACCAAGTCTCTGACAGGGAATATGAGACCGGACGTATGCACAAGTACCACCTTTGAGCTGAAAGAAATCATACAGTGCATAATTTGGGCAACTGAGATGAGCAGTAGTTGAATCAACCGATAACTGAGATTCTGTCAGAAAAAGTACATGGGGTTTGGCAGACTGCAAGTGAAAATGGGCATCACAGAGGTTAGAATTGAGACCATGTATATTTGTGAAATGAACTAAGAAGTGTTTGGGAGGTTTAGATCTTTTCGCAGATAAGCTTACTTTATTAGTTTGACAATTCATGGTGTATTCAATAGTAAGAAAAAGTGGGGGGGAAATGCTGTATGAAGTAATAAAATTTTTGGCTATGGCGTACACATGGTAAGAATATACCTAGATTCTTGACATAACGTGGCCTCGACAATGCCCTCCGCATACACACTACTCGGACTCCCTCCAGTATATCACTATCTGGCAGAGTAGAGGTAGCAAGATTATATGGGAAACAGCATCCCCAGAAAATGGGAAACAGCAACCCCAGAGCAACGTATCAACTCTGTGGTACTACACTGACAGTGGTATAGAATGAAAGGGACCTGGGGGTGGTCGTGCAGGCAGATATGAAGTTCTCTGAGCAGTGCAGACGGACTGCAAGAGTGGCTCATGGTGTATTGTCAATGATATATAGGAATTTTTCTGGCAGGGATAAGGAGGTGATGATTCCCTTGTATAAGGCAATGGTCAGGCCACACCTAGAGTACTGTGTACAGGTCTGGAGCCCTCATTTCAAGAAGGATGTAGAGCTGCTGGAACGAGTACAGAGAAGGGCAACAAGATTAGTGAATAGAACAAAGGGGTGCTCTTACGAAGAAAGGCTTAAGTTTTGCAAATTACAGTGTCTGGAGACTAGGCACCAGCGAGGTGATCTGATAGAGGTGTATAAAGCCTTGAATGGTTTGAGCATGCTCAATGCTGATGGGATTCTTCCTCTCACTCAGAATAATCACCTGAGAGGGCATAAATTCAAATTGAGGAAAGACAGATGTAGGATAGACGTGCGGAAATTTTCCTTTAGCCAGCGGGTGGTTGGTTGGTGGAGCAGACTTCCATCCCTTGTCGTGGAGGTTGATAGCCTAAACTAAGTTTAAGGCTCAGCTGGACAGGTATTTTGAACGAACAGAGGGGTGAAGTGGAAGTGGTTTTTTTTTTTTTTTTTTGGCTGATACTGCATAAGCTTGCTTTCTTGCATCAAATGCCTCTACTAATGCTAATGCTAAGATCCAGAAGCCTCCTAAAGAGTTACCAATAGGTTCGGTCTGGTGTACTAACTAGCAGCCGGTCTGCGAACACCGTTTTGGAGTTGTACCCTCGAAACGTAAGGAAGATTGGACCTCACCATGATGTCCATCATAACCTCAAAAGTTACGTCATACTGCATGATGGAAGAGATGGGGAAGGGTTGACCGGAATTTAGCTCTGGAGACTAAACATGGGTTCCACCACTTCGAGCCTCTAATAAGCAAAGTGGTTGATTTATGAGATCAACCAGATCAGGTATTGCACTGGTTGATGAGAGTTATCTATCACCTAGTATTGTCTGGTAACACAGAGAGGCGGCATTCCTCCATGTGTTGTGGGCACCACACCTCCATCCCTGCTTATGTTGGCTCACACCTGGGTGGTCATCCACTGTGTGCTTGTGCATGGGGGTTATACCCAGGATTACTAACAGTCCCACCATTGTAAAGGTGCAAGCAGAGGATTTGGCTGTCCCAGACCGTCCGGACTTCACCGAAATTGGATCCACTTGTCAACCGAATATCAGTGTTTTCGACTCCCAAGTAGCAAGTACAGCTTGTCTGGCATATCTGTGAGAATGTCTGTGACAACCTCAAGGACCAAGCTCTTACGAAGAAAGGCTTAATTTTTGAAAATTAGTGTCTGGAGACTATGGACCTATGAGGTGATCTGATAGAGGTGTATAAAGCCTTGAATGGTAGGCACCTCCGTAGCCAGGAGCAGCAGTGCGTAGCACACGCTTCTTGATTAGACCGTGGTTCGAGCTGTTGACCACCAGATGCGGAAAGGTCAGGGAATGACCACCGCATATCCCCGGAGCAATATGGCCTTAGTTGCTAATGCTCCTAAAAACCAAACAACAACAACCTTGAATGGTTTGGGCATGCTCAATGCTGATGGGATTCTTCTTCTTGCTCAGAATAACCGCCTGAGAGGGCATAAATTCAAATTGAGGAAAGACAGTTGTAGGTTAGATGTGCGGAAGTTTGGTTTTATCCAGCGGGTGGTTGATTGTTGGAACAAACTTGCATCTGTCCTTATAGAAGTTGATAGCTTAAATAGATTCAAGGCAGAACTAGACAAACATTTGGAGCGAGTGGACAGGTGAAATGAGAAGGGTTTTTTTTTTTTTTTGGCTGATGCTATGTAAGCTTGCTTTCTTGCATCATGTGCCTTTACTAATTCTAATGCTAATAAAGGCAAAGGTCACAAGTATCAGGTACCTCAATCAATGCTATTTTCAAGAGCATTTTGATAGATTGCAATCGCAAGTATATCTCTTACTTTAGTTATCATAAATCCATTGTAGGTGTCCCCAAGGATGTTTCTTATAAAACCATCTACCGCACATGCTCGGCACAAGTGCCATTTTTTTTTTAACTGTCACCTCATCTTCAAATTTTGTGGTATTCAATATTTTTAAGTTTAAGGAACAGCAAACCATCAGAGAGAACAATATCTGGTGTATTTGTAGGCTTTTCCATTGTAGAATATTTTTCATAGGCATTCCAAAATACTTCTTATGCATCACAAAATGCTAGACCAACTGTAGTATCCACAGACAGCAGGACTCAAGAGAGCAAGCTCAGAACTTCACCTGGAAGCCATAACAGTCTCAAAACTACACAAAAACATAATTTATATGCATTTCAAAATATCTGTGTATAATACAAAGAAATTGTGTAAAGTAAAAATATGTGATCCTCCCAAATATGACTATTACAGCAAAGTCAATGCCAAAATTGTACTTGGTTTAGCTAAATTATGAAAGAAACAGAAAAATCAACACAAACAATTTTGTTATACAGTTTAATCAAAAGGACTGCCATTAAAATGAAAATAACTCATACTTACAATCTAAAAGGGTACACATATAAGTTATCATTGTCCATTTTGTAGAACAAAGAAATGTTCAGGCAAATTTATAATACAATAAAATACCACTCAACAAATACTATTTTAACAAAAATTTCACTAAAAAAATATCTCCAGGTCTACTGGCAGACTTTCTTTATTATAATGCTTTGCAAATCTCATTTGAGCAAAATAGTTCTGACAAAAAATTCAGTACAATGAAATATTTTCAACATACACCTATACCTAAAATATATGTGAAAATTATGAGCCTGTGAATGATCATTGTAGTATCAATATGGTATGGAAAATTTCAACCAAAGAAATAAGTTTTAAAAAAGATTCAGCAAAAAGAATTCTGTCTTGCCACTTAGTTTCTGTGGCTTAGAATGATTATATCAAATACAATTTGGTTTGGTGTACTCCCCCCCCCCCCGCAAAGCAAACAAGATGCAGTCTGAGATGAAAATTTTGTGTAATTATTCACTTTTTCACTGGTTACTTTTTTCTCTCTTAGCAGAAAGAGAGAGAAAATTTTTTCTAAAATCAAAGAAAATGGTTTTCAATCATTTGTCAAAAGAAGTAATAATCAAACTTAGCAAAACTGTACCAGAGTTGAATTTTCATATTAATTCTCAAAAGTATATAAATATTAATAACAAAAATTAACATATCAACCTTTTGTCACACACCCTCAATTTTAACAAAGCTACTCATGTATACCCCTTTTTGTTTTATTGTAAAAAAATTTATTTTTAGCTATTTTTACTGAATTAAAAATGATCTATTAATGATGATTTGCTATATCCAATTAAAAAATATTGAACAAAAAATAAACAAGAGAAACCAACAATAATAATAAAGTTTTATATTTTTTAGTATTTTCTGGGTCACCAATCCCTACACTGAAACCCAGATACAGAAGCAATGTGAATGTCTACTTTTGCCAACTGTTTCCATTTAACCAGTGAAACCAAAACTTTGGAAAGATTAAACACCTGTTGCTGGCATCTCACAGATGCTATGCTGGAATGGAAGTTGCCTAGATCACCTGGCACCTGTTAACTGCCAAACAAAAATTTGATGTCTTCTAATTCATGGTATAAATAAAAAATAAATAAATCTGTAGCCATTGTCAATCCACTGCAGGATGGAGGCAACTATGTTGAGGGTAATGAACATAATCTGCCACACTGGTCCAGTGATGGTTGGCAGACTGACCATATTTAATGGTCAGGGGCTCAAATCTAGGTCTACTCAAAGAGTATGTATGTGTGCTATTGCACTCCCACTCTTCTTGTTGTTATTTTGGTTTTTAGGAGCATTAACAACTAAGGCCATATTGCTCCGGGAATATGCAGTGGTCATTCCCTGACCTTTCCGCATCCTCCGTATTTGGTGGTCATGGGCTCGAACCCCGGTCTAATCAAGAAGTGTGTGCTACGCACTGCTGCTCCTGCCCACCTGGCTAAGGAGGTGCCGCCACTCTTCTGACTACTCAGTCACTGAGGCTTTCATGGTATACAAAAATAAAAACAAAATACTGTATAACCAATTAGAAAATATTGGTGGGCAAAGGTACATGGAAGTATTTGATTTCCTTTACAAATTTTAAAATATAACAGAAAAATTAAAAAAAAAAATAATGTTAGCAATAGAAGGTTAATATGTCCAAAGTTGTGATAAATTACCATTTAGGTAAGTATGGGTGGGTTATGAAAATTTTATACAGCACAGTATTATAAAATGCTTTCAAAATAATCTCTGAAAAAATATTAATGAACTTTCAATACAACAAAATAATTTATGCACCCTCTGAGAAGTTCATCACTGTAACAAGATTTTACTATATAACTGTATAGAACTGACAAGAAAGGAGAGGTTTAAAACACCTTATTTTTACCTCCTGAGCCATTTGGATAAAATAGAAGTGATTATAAGTATCAAGAAGTATTTAAAATGAAATCCCACAGAGGAAAGTGCACTTTTCTTCAGTGTTTGTTATAGAGACTTGCTCCATACTAAAAATATCTTGTAAAACCAAGGGTTTGGATGGCAAACTTTCCAATGTCATCTTCAGTTGGTTCGTGAATGAAAAAAAAAAGAAGAAAGTTGTTAATATATTAAGTTTTTTAGTTCCCATAATGTAACTCAGACATGGATGCTTGGAAATTTAATATTACTCAAGTTCCACATTTGTGAGATGGAACTTGAATAATATCATTATTAACCATGTTCAGATTATAATTCCATTAAAAATTAGTTCCATATTTGTGAGATGGTACTTGAATAATATTATTATTAATAATGTTGGGAACTTGAATAATATTAACTTTCCAACATGCATGTGTGAGTTATGCCATGGGAACTTAAACACTTATATTAACAAATCTTTTCATTCAAGAAACAACTGAAGATGACATTTGAAAGTTTGCCCTCCAAACTCTTGTTTCTACAGTATATTTTAATATGGAGCAAGTCTCTATAATGAACACTGGAGAAAAATGCACTTTCCCCTCTGGGATTTCATTTTTAATACTTAAATCTTTTTTATTTATTCAGAATCAAATGCAAACAGCTCAGGAAGTAAGTTCCATTAAAAATAAGGTATTCTAAATCTTTTTTGTCAATATTATCCTAGAACCAAAGGTTAATCCATAAAAATAAGAAGCTATATAGAATTATAAAATTTATAAATACAAATACCTTATATAAACACCTGTTTATGAATCCAGTGACAATACTTATATAAACGCAGCAGTGTGTAAAAGTGCTGTGAATACTGTGGCATAGTGCAGTTAGCTGATGCATGATGTCAAGGTCTGCTACAGTGCCTTCATGCTTACTGCTGAAGAAAAACACGTTTTTTTAAAGTTTTAGTGTAATCTTCAAATTTATGCTCCTATGTCTTTTAATAATGTGACATTCATGAAAACTCAGATATGCAGTGATTTAACCCCAGGGGCTCTCATCTGGTATGGGCTTGGCACACCTAGAGTTCTGAGCTAAATTTCATCATTCTTCACTTTCTTCACTTTCTTAGTACCCTTCTACTTCTGACTCTTGTTCGTTCTCTCTCTCTCTCTCTGTCTGCCTATCTAAGGGTAACTCAATTTTTTTTTTGGCTGGTGCAGCAAAATCCTCAGGCTTCCTTGCACTATATGGCTAATTATAATCCCAGGGGCTCACATCTGGTATGGGCTTGGCACACCCAGGGTCCTGAGTTGGATATCATCATTCTTCTCTTTCTTGGTGATTCCCTTCTACTTCTGACCCTCTCGCTCTCTCTCTCTCACTCTCTCTCGGGGTAATTCAGAAATTTTTTTTTTTTGGCTGATGCAGCATAAGCTGCAGGCTTCATTGCACCATATGGCTAATAATATTAATAATAGTAATTTGGATATTTAAAAGGTTTCTCAAATTTTTAATCAGGAAAATAAAAAACCTTCTCTAAAGGTTATAGCTAGGTTAACTAGGTGGGTTTTTTTTTTGTTTTATAGTGAAAATAGAGTTCTATAGTGAAAAGGAGAAGACAGTATTAAAATGGTTCCCCCTCCCCCCACATAGATATCAGTGGATTAAACAGATACAGATATTTTCAGTATATTTATGCACCTCAATATCTGTAATTTTATCTGATTTTACACACATTTATTTTTTTATTTAAAAGAATATAAATTTTTTATCTATTTTGTCAGTGTTAGGTAAAAATTTGTACGGGAGTAGCATGATTTTGAATTGTTTCTGCTTTTTGTTTTTGATATTTATATATTAGATTTAATTTTTTTTAATTTCAGAGCTTTTAAGGTACAGTATTTATGAAGTGCACTTTGCATTTAAATTAGACAGAATTTTATTACGAAAATTCTGAAGAAATGTTTAATAAGAAAAATAAGTCTTAAGAAAATTTAGATGACTGCTTGATTACAGAATTCAGCATAAAAATTACAATTTCCAGTAATCCCAGTATTTGTGATTATCCACAAAAATACAGGTGAAATTTTTTTACTGAAGGATTGTTCTTGAATGATCATGATATAAAATACCACTTTTTCAGGTGGAATGAAAGGAACTTGGTGCAATATCAGGTAACATAACTAATAGTTATATGCTTCCAGTTACACACTTTCCTGTCCATATTACTAGCACAGATCAGGACAGTTACACACTGTCCTTTTCATATTACTAGCACACATCAAGGCAGTTACACACTGTCCTGATGTGTGCTAGTAATATGAACAACATGAACTGATTGAGGTGTATAGAGCTTTGAACGGTTTGAGCATGCTCAATGCTGATGGAATTCTTCCTCTTGCTCAGAATAATCACCTGAGAGGGTATAAATTCAAATTGAGGAAAGACAGTTGTAGGATAGATGTGTGGAAGTTTGCCTTTAGCCAGTGGGTAATTGATTGACAGAACAGACCTCCATCTTTTGTTGTGGAAGTTGATAGCCTAAATAAATTTAAGGCTGGGCCAGACAGGTATTTGGAATGAACAGAGGGGTGAAATGGGAACGGGTTTTTTTTTTTTTTTTTTTTTTGGCTGATGCTGCATAAGCTTGCTTTCTTGCCTCTACTAATGCTAATATGCAAAGTGTATATTGTCCATATGGTGCAAGGAAGTAACAGGATTTTGCTACAATAGCAAAAAAAACCCTACCCATGTGTTTCACTCCTCATCCAGCTGATCTCTGAATTTCTCCAAACTGTCATGCTCAACTACCTAAGGAGGCAAGTTTTCAGTGATAAGCTTGACAAAAGAAAACTTTCTACAATTCAGTTTTTCCTTTTCATTAGAATTTATGGACCCAAGTTCTAGCATAATTTATAATCATAAAAATTAATGAAATTTTTATGATTATGAAACCCTCATTAACTTTGCTGTCCCCTTTGAGCCTTATAAACTCCAATCAGATTACTTGTAAGGCACCTAGTTACAAAACTCTGTAGCCCTTGTACTCAAAGTCTCTTTGAATACGGGCACTCTTTTGTCAATCTCACTAGCCATAAAGCAATGGAACATGCCTGGGCCACATAAATATGGCTTTCAGCATGTGTTCACTTCTCCTTTGAAGATGGTATAAGCAAAAAGCCCTCATCAAGCTTCAAGTTGTTATCTCTCTTTATACCTCTAGTATTCGTCATGCAAGGATTTAAGGTCAAATCATTCCTGTTAAAATTAAATTCCTGTTATTTAAGTCAAATCATTCCCTTGAAGCAGGGTTCCCTTTCCTGAAGAACGGGAAAAAAAAAAAAAAAAAAAATCTCAGGTAAGAGAATTCCTGGCTTAAAATTTCTATATTTATAATATTCCTATTTAAAAAAAAAAAAAAAAAATTCTGCTCAAAATTTCCACTCAATTTTAGATTGATTTAAAAATTTAATTTAAAATGAGGACACAGATCCTATACAAGAGAAAATCACAATGAGTTAAAAGCATTTGTCCGATTTTACGGATATAAGCGGATCTTGACACTTACACACGTTGTCTGTCCAACTTGTGTAAGTGTCAAGTAGTACTGTGCCGTAGTATCAAGTTTCGGGACAATAGGATTTCCATAATGTTTTTTATATGTGGCTACATATAAAAAACATATATAATGTTTTTTATATGTAGCCACAAAGCTTGATGTCTTTTTTTAGGTATGACTTCCATACCTAGTCAGTATTCCAAGTACAATTTAAAAATTGCCTTATGATAAACATTGTGTTTAAAGAAATTTCAGAAAGTTAAGATGAAATAAAATGAAAGTATTCAGTTAAAAAAAAATTTGATGCTGGCTAAAATTAGTTCGAATTTTACAACTGTATTGATTAGAACATAGTTCTCAGCATATATATTTTAAGAGAGCGATTATATGAAAATAATACAATACAATACAATGATAAATATTTAATCATAAAGATTAATATTAATCTACACACAGTGTTGATAAATCCCATAAATATTAAAACTTTTACTGCTTTCAAATGTTGGCATTCCTTCCATGACCTTCAGAACATTTCAAGGACACTGTGAGGGAGAGAGCGATATTAGTGGAATCAGTTTTTATTAAAAATAGTTTCCAGGTTAGAGAATACTAGAGCAACAGGTGATTTAGTGGAAGTGGTCAGACACCTTGAAAGAAGTCACTGCAAGGCAACTGATGATACATTGTTTTTTAAAATGTTTTGCTGTTTTTCTTTTTTGTGATATTACTGTAAGTTATTCTGGGTATTTTCCTTTTGATTTACTTGAGCTCTGTCAGCAAGGTAAATGTTCAAAGTAATGCTCAAGGGTTCCTGTTTATGGCCACAAACAGAAACTCTTAAAAGCTGATATTGGCAGGATGTACCAAGGGTAGAAATGTTTCAAAGAAACAGGAAGTTAATGCATGAGAAACATGCTTAAATTCTTTCAGAGTTGGGGGGTATCAGGGTAGTAAACTATACAAGAACTCAATAAAATGAGTTCAAACTCCTGGTTAGGATGATTAATGCTGACATGGTAGCACAAGTGGAAACGCGATGTCACCTGGGAATAGGGGATAGAGTTCCACTATAGTATATATAATGTATTTAGGAAGGATAGGCAAGAAGAGATCTAAGGTGGGGGGGGGGGAATCATGCTTCTTATCCAAAGCAGCTTGAGCAAAACAAAAGCTTCCCCAGATCAGAACTAAATGAATGCCAACATAAATCCTGAGTGCAGATGGAATGGGTGAGCAGGTGTTAATGTCTTATTATGAGTGACTTCAACTTGCTCCACTCAATAAGGGACAAACTTTGGGGGTTAAAATTTTTAAATAAACTAGATTATTATTTGTATCAGCAAGCTAGGGAAAGTACCAGGGACAAGAGTAGTCTAGATGACAGTAGTAGTCTGATGATCACTCACAAACTAGATGACATCATACAGCTGAAAATATGGAAACCGTTATCAGAGAATGATCATGGAGTTCTAATGATGATGTATGAGAGAGAGAGAGACGTCAGAGTTGTTAAAGACAGAGCCATGGGTTTAATTTCAGTAAAAGAGACTATGACAATTTAAATCATTACACAGCCTCTATCACTTGGGCAGTTAGCACAGTGAGGATGAATACATTAGAATTACCAACAGTCACAAAAGCCATAAATGCACATATATCATTAAGAAAATACAGCGAAAGGAGGAAGCTGAGATGGATGAATACAGAGCTGGACAGTTTAACAGAACACAAAACACTGAAAGTTGCAGAGTGATGAAAAATGCTGGGGCTCCTAACAGCTACAAGTTGATCTGTAATAGTACCACAGAAAATATTAGGCACAGCAAAGGCTGATTATAAGAAATTAGTGATGCTAAGAGAACAAAGAATAGAAAAAAGGAATGTTTCATGTATGTGAATATAAAGAAAAGATATCAGATCGGACCCTTCCATAACAAATGTGGGAAAGTCTTAAGACAACCAGCTGACGTTGCCAATGAACTAAAAGGTATCTTTCATTGATATATACAGATGAAAGACCATTGTTAGGAGAGGTTGAGCAGTATGAAATAAATGATATTGAAAGTACAGATTTATTAGAAAAACTTTCAAACGTAAAAGTAAGGCTCCTGAAGTTGATGGCATATACCCAGTAATTTTTTTGGGTGGGAGGCAAGAAAGTGCATTGAATCATTAAGGTTAATAATGAGGGCATCGATGTACTCAGGAGAAATGCTAATGTATTGCAATACATAAAGACAATTTTAAGAGTGAGGTGGGCAACTACAGACCAGTCAGTCTAACTTCACTGGTAGGGGAAAATCATGGAGGCAATAGTGAAGAGGACAATACAGGGAAACGTAGACAGAAATGTAATGCTGAAGGAAACAATACAGTTTTGTAATAGGAAAACCATGTTTAACTGGATAATATTTTGACAGTCACTCAAACTGTATATAGGAAATAATTTCAACACTGTTTGCATTTTAGCAAAGAATTTAATTCAGTCCTGCATGAAAGGTTACTGTATAAGCTGGAACATGGGATCAGCTAAGACGATTAGCTGGATCACAGGGTTGCTGCAGATCAAGAAGTTGTGATTAATGGTTACTCTTCAGATTGGGCTAACATCAAAAGTGGGGCACCCCAAGAATCATTACTGAAACCACTGTTGTTTCTGATTTTCTTACCATAACGTTGACAAAGGGATATATAGTAATGTCAAGATTACAAGTGTGGTTAACCATCAGCATGATCACAAAGCAGTACTCTTTCTGGTTGGCTTCAATAGGCTTCAAGAGTGGTCAGAAAAGTGGTACTATGTTTTTAATACAACAAAATGCAAGATTTTTACACTTAGGGAATAGCAACCCAAAAATAAGTTTGGAATTAAATTAAAAAGGAAGAGGGGATTTGGGGATAATGATATGTACAGACACCAAGTTCTACAAACAGTATTAACAAGCAGCAAGGAAAGGTCTGTGTGGTGTTTATTGATGATTTAGTGAGCATTTGCTTGGTAGGGAAATCATGATTCTGCCACATAAGGCAATCATAAGACCACACTTGGAATATGATGTCTAAGTATGGATTTTACACCTAAAAAAAAATTAAGCTTCCTTGAAAGGGTCTAAACACTGGCAACCAGCCTGATGAGAAGGATATCCATATGTGGGCTACACAGCTTAGTAACTAGGCACCTTAGAGGAGATCTTTTTCTATAATGAGAGGGGACAGTAAAATGAATGAAGGTGAAATGTTCATTATAAAGGATTTCAGAACTAGAGAATTATGTGGAAAGAAGTTTAAATTGGATTATAGGAAGTTTTCTTTTAGCCAATAAATTGTTAATTACTGAAATAAGTTACCACTGTTGTTTCTGATTTTCTTAAATGGAAGGGATAAAGAGTGTAATATCAAGACTGGGAGAGTGAATAATGATCAGCACCAAGAAGCACCCCTTCAGGAAGACTTGGATAGACTTCAAGGATGGTCAGAAAAGAAAGTAGCAGCTGTTTTAATGCAACAAAAAGCAACGTCTTAGACAGCTTAGGGAAATTCAAGCTGTTTTTTTGTGCCTGGTGTTTCCTTGCACCATATGGCTGATACCGAACTGCCATTATAATTTCTTCCCCCCCCCAACTGTGCAGTGAAACAAATGACAAACTCTCAGGAGCAGAGTGCCTAAGACTCAGTGTTCAACAGCAAAATCACTTTTTTCAAAAAAAAAAAATTATTAAATTCTGCCAGGATGTATAAACATGATGTTTTTACAGTGCTCATAATAATCTAAACAAAAAAATCTCTCTTTGATGATAACTATTTATAGATGGTCACACTAAGCTTCTTATGATGAGTCATCTTTCTTGAACATCTTGCATGACTATTTATATGCTTTCAAAAAGATTTAAATGTGTGTATTTTTGGATAATTCCAAAATATCCTCAATATATTACTTAAAATATTGGTTGTTTATTCATTTTCATATGGTTACCTCATAGCAGTCTTTATTTAATTAAAAAAAGCCTAAGTTTTAAAGTGCTGACCTTATAATTTGGATATCAGAACTTAATAGCACATTCATAGTAACAGTTAAAAATGCAAAAGGGTGGTTGAAAAGTGGAGGTGAGCTAATATTGCTAGAAGTCTTTTTGACCACACATGTCTGATGAAAGTTAAATGTTGCTGCTGTTGATTAAAGGTGTTTTAAAGTAAACCATATACAGTACTTGTATTTACTCATTTACTATTAAGTTCTGTTAAATAAAAAAATGAAGCTGCATCATGACTTAAGTTTACATGGTTTGGATATCATTAAAACACCAAACTACCAGAATATATTGAAACTATATAATGTTCTTGTTCATTTAAATGGCTTAGGATTTTTTTTTTTTTTTTTTCTTTTTCATGAAAAACAACACTTAGAAACATCTGGCCATGTAAATAATCAGTTAATTTTATATTAAGTTCCCAAATTCATTTTTAATGCAGTGCAATTTAAACGATTCTTCAAATCAAAGTAGCCCTTGCTTGATTTATGGATAATTAAACATTTTTAATGATGACCAAATTACAAGAAATACTTGAAAATAATTACATAAAAAGTTTTTTTATATTTCACGAAAGCCACCACATGCCAAGAAATGTTACAATTTCACTGATTTCATGGCAGTCATACAATGTAGTGCCTAGTTTAATGTAAGCTTTGAAATCTTCATGTAATAGCAAATCAAAGACTGTATGAGATAATTCCATAAAAATGAATATACCCTGTGACATTATAAAATAGAGTGGCCTTCTGTAAGGGTTAACATTAACAATAATGATGTGATGTTGTTTCCAAGACCATATTTTTAGTAAAATCTTACATAATTCAAAATGCATGTGCATAACCAATAATCAAGTATATATAAACATTTAATGATTGCAAATTTTTGCAGATAGCTCCATCTAATTCAAATCTTATTTTTGCAAGCATATTTTTCAACTAGGCATTGTTGCTGTCTGCCATTATAAACAAATTATAAATATGTATATGAGTAAATTGAGAGTAAACAAGGTTGTGTTAGAGTATATCTTCAACACTCTGTAAAGTATATCTTCTGATTTACAATTTGGTCATTTTGACAATGAACCATTTAAAATTGCATTTACAATTTCATTTTTAATATTTATAAACAAAAATAAGGTGGAGGAATAACTTAAGTCCTCAATACATACTCTTACTAATGTAAAAGAATATAAATGTGTACTTATTTACATAATAGCATTTACCAGTATACCCTGGTTTTGGATTTACAATTATATATCACTAAAAGGAAACCAAGCCTGCTTAAAGTAACTTACCTACAATTAATTAGTACTAACTTGTATATATACAATTTAATATGCACATACATGCATGCACACACAAAAAGCCTTTTTTTAAAGATGTATATGTATTTTTATATTTTTATAAATACTAAATTTTAAATCTTATCAAGAAAAAGAAACCAGATATCTGAAATATATATTGTGTAATTTATTTAACGGTTCAAAATATAACTGCACAAAAAATACTAACATATTTCGAGCCCATATAAACAGAAGTTAAGCAGTGCATACCTATCCTGTACTATTTTATACAGTTATATTCTTAAAAACTGCACAGTGTAAAATAAATATAAATTATCTTTATGCCATGTTCACTCAACAAAGTGTCGTTAAAAAAAAAAAGTTTTGTTCTTGCTTGTTCTAACTAATAAAAAAATAATAATAAAAGTGAAAGACAGCATTATACTTCATAAAATTACCCTGATATTCTAAGAAGATAAAAGTTATCTTACAATTAGTGCCTTTAAAATGTTAAGAGAATTTCAGAAAGCTTTATTTAAAACAAAGGATTTTTTTTTTTTTTTTTTTTTTTTTTGTGGTGGAATAATGGTTAGTATAATAATCATCTTGTAAAACAGTAAGCAAAAGAAGCTCAATTTACAAAATATATATATATATCTTTAAGAATAATTCATTAAGCTAGCAGTCTAAAGGATAATAGGAAGGTTCTATGTAGACAAAATATGATGTTTTTAGAGGAAAAATATAAAATATTTAACCTTACTAATTTTTTGAACTATTCCTACCATAAAGAGGTGTAAGGAAATGCTCATAGTTATTAATCTGGTTGTATGGTGAGCAATCTGTTTAGAAGAATATATTGCTACTTTGCATAAAGTGTGCCTAATTTAAGGCAATAAGAGTGCCAATAAATTACATTCTCCATATCTATACAATACATACACCATGTCTGAATCACCATAAATTCTTCTTTTCGAGACAAAGTCCATTTTGCAATTCTAAGAAACATCATAACAGATTACTACATACTGGTATGACAACAATTTGAATACATCTGTGAGCACCATATTTATGGCAAATTATCTTAAAAAACTGGATGGCACTTTTTTTTGTCATTGAAAGCAGAAATCTTTTGCTATTTTCCATGCTGGGCAAAAAAAATATTTATATAAATGCCATTAATCAATAATCAACTGCCCATTCGTTCTCTGTTAGGAATACATCGACAACTTCTTTCATTGCAAGATTAGGTATTAATTGGTCCTGAATAAGAGGTGTCCTTGTTACTGGGTCAAAATGTCCAACACGCTGTAAAAAAAAAAAAAAAGTTTATATTTTCATTAATGAATACTACACGAAGCAGACTTATCTAACATTTAAAAATTACATATTATAATTAATAAAAATGGAAGTTTTATATTTAAATGAATTCATTAATTACAAGAAATTTTGCCACACATGCCACAAACATTAGATGTGCCACATAATCATTTACTATGCCCAAGAACTTGACAAATTTCAAGTAGAGATACCAATTACCATGTTGGTCATAATTAAAAAGGCTTCAGGACCAGTCATTATACAAATCTCTCCTAAAGCCACATAATGAGGTGAAAATACCCACATCTGCCTTATTAGAGTCATTAATGATTCATTATTTCATTAAATTCAGATAATGCTAACTTTCCAAAACATATATATCAATTGAATTCATAATATCATATTGGGCAGTACTTATTTTTCTGTAAAGCTGTGCTTTCCAAAAAATTAAGTGCTTTATGCTTTATACCATCAAGTGTCAGAAATGAGAAGCAT
Source organism: Mastigoproctus giganteus (assembly GCF_048544385.1). NCBI lineage: Eukaryota > Metazoa > Arthropoda > Arachnida > Uropygi > Thelyphonidae > Mastigoproctus > Mastigoproctus giganteus. The sequence continues at coordinate 21,370,241 of NC_143580.1, forward strand.
AAAATACAATCACATGCCCACTCTGAATTTTTTTTGTAAAGCTCTCACTCTCTTTTTTTTTTTTTTTTTGCTGCACCTGCTAGAGGGTTACAATCAACTTTTAATAATTATAACCCAAAATCTGATTCCAAATAAGTAATGGAAAAAATGGTGCATTTTAATGACTTCAATATTCTCTTGAAATTGTTTCTATAAAGTGGCTGATTACTGGATTGGTACCTTCTTGCAATGAGAAAAGAACAATATAACTGTAATATAGTTCCCCCCTTCCCAAGAGAGCCAGTAGATACCACAGAGAAGAATGCAAGAAAACAGGCATTATAACAACTCATTAGATAGACATGACTTTGTCTAAAATAAAGTGTTATAAGAGCTGTAGGAGCAGATGGAGTGCCAGAGAAGGTTTGGAATCTATTGGGATATACAGGAATTGAATGGTTGGCGGAATTATTTAATAAAATTATCAGTGAGGGCAAAATTTCAGATGTACAGGATGCAAAATTTTCTTATTCCAATATATAAAAAGGATGATAACTAAAACTGTGTAAAGTGCTGGGGGAATAAAATTAACATACCATGCTATGAAGATATGGAAACCCGGTCTCTGAGCATAGATCAAAGGATAAGGTTCATATGGGAAAACTGATAGGGAAGTACAGAGAATTATAAAGGATTAGCATTTGGTTTTTATCAATCTGGAAAAGGCTTGTGATAGGGTTCCAATAGAAATGTTATAGGGTGTGTTATGAAAGAAGTTGGTATCCTGGGGCTACATAAAAATTATTCAAGGTATGTTAGAAGATGCAAGATGCAAGTTAATAGAGAGGAGTTTTTAGTGAGGATAAGCTTACATTAGTGTTCTGAGCCCTTTTCTCTTTGCAACAATTTTAGATAGATTGAAAGGGAACATTCAGGGGAAAATATCATGGTGTATCATGTTTTTTGATGAATGATTCTGATTGATCAATCAAGAGAGGGGTGTATGGAAGCTTAAAAGATTGGAGGAAGGTATTGGAAATGAATGTGTTCAGGATTATTAAAGCAAAAACAGAATACCTGAAATTCAATATTAGTATTAGTATTAATATTAGTAGTGGCAAATGATGCAAGAAAGCAAACTTATACAGCATCAGTACAAAAAAAAAAAATCCATTTCACCTATCCATTCCCTCCAATAGAATCCAATATTATGGAGCAATAATATTATCCCAAAAACCATACGATTAATATATAATGCAACATTTCAAAGTATCCTACTATATGAATCTGAGATTTGGTCCATAAAGGAAAGGCAAAGGAAGAAATTGCTAGCTGTTAAGATGGATTTTTGGAGACTAGCCCGAAGATCTAAATTAGAAAGAGTTAGGAATGAATGAATAAGAAAAGCAAATAAACATCATTGACAAAATAGAACAAAAAAAGATTAAAAAGATATGAACATGTTATGAGAATGGGGGAAGAGAGACTACCTAAAAAAGCAATGGCATGGATACCCCCTAGAAGGAAAAGGAGAGGAAGTCCTAGAAGCACATGGATGGAGGATGTGAGGATGCTATGGAAAAGAGGAAATTGAAGAATGGAGACTGGGAGGACAGAAACGAGTGGAGAAACAAAATTAAAATATATATACATATATATATATATATAAAAAAAAAAAAAGTTAGGTAGAGGATAACCGTTGATACAACGGAGAAATCCAAGAAGAAGAAGGTTAGTTAAAATGATCTTCCCTCAGTTTGCTAGCTGTCAAGATGAACTATGTTGTGTGTCCTACAGAATGCCATTTTTATCTAAATGTCTATAGATTTCACTCTTGTTCACTGCCCCTAAGATTTTCCCTACCACTGAAATCAGATTAGCCAATCTGTAGTTACCAAATTTACTCTTCGAACTGTCTTTATGCATTGATGCTACATTGGCACTTCTCCAATCTAAACGAATCTCTCTTGAGTCCAATGATGCCCTCATAATTAACATCAATGATTCAATCTATTCTCTGGCTTCCTCCCTCAAAATTACTGGGTATATGCCATCATCTGTAGGAGTCTTATTTGCCCTTAGACTAGAATTTTTTTCTAATAGACAGCCATTTGTAATTTCCAAATCACTAATTTTATATGACTTAGCCTCACTCACATAGCCTCTCCTTGGCATGATGAAGGGCCTTTCATCAGTAAAGACCAATGCAAAGTATTTATTCAATTCATCAGCAACATCAGCTGGATTATCTAAGACTTTCCCACACCCAGTACACAAGGGTCTGATCTGTCACATACATGAAAAACTCCTTGTCCCCATTCTTTGCTCTCTTAGCCAGTGCTTTCTCATGCTCATCCTTGGCCTCGCTAACCTTATATGTGATACTAGTACAGATCAACTTGTATCTGTGGTAGGCTTCAGAAATTTTCATCACTCTGTAACTTTTCCATGTTCTCTGATTGTCAGCCCCATATTCATCCATCTCAGCATCCCCCTTGTGCTATATTTTCTTAATGGTATTATACATGTGTGTCTTCTGTGATTATTGCTTTTAAGTAATCCATAATTCTAATGTATTCGTTCTCCCTCTGCAATCCATCTATATGATAGGTGTCATAAACTGCCATAGTCTCCTTTTCTGAAATCAAAACCTGCACCTTTACCTTTGTCGTAAAGGCATGTGTTTTAATTTCACTAAATGGCACTGAATGAGCTGGTTAAATGAGAAGTAGCTTTGTTATTTCTAAAATAACAGACATCTCTCAACAAGGCCAGAACTTCTAAGCTTCAATACAAGTTGCTAAAGGAAGTTCATTAAAAGCCAGAAGTTTAGACGAGCTTTGCTGGAGAGTGAAAAATCAACATAATTACATGAATTTAAACAATCTACCTCTTCAGTTGTTTAAGCCTGGAAAAGCCATAGGTGAGCATATTATAATATTCAAACCACTAGCAGAAAGAAAGAGAGGCATTAGCTTTCTGGTAATCCAGAAATTGTACTACAATATCAGTTTATTGTTGTGTGCTTGAAAAACATATAATATATTAGTAATAATATACAGTTAAATCCTATAACTGCAAATACTGTTTTAATAAAAATATTTCTGGCTCCTAGATAACTTCCCAACTTATTAATGCTTTGCAGTCTTGTTTGAATGAAATATTTCCATTGAAATAAAAAATTCAGCAGATCAAAATTATTTTCAAGGCACATACAGAAAAGTTCACAAAAAATAAAAAAAATATATAAAATTCATGAATGGTTAATGCAAGATTAAATAAACACCAGTTTGGTTTGTATGTTGAATGCATCTCACATCACTGTAAATATGGCTGAAAGAGGAATAAACAAACACAAATAGCATTTGTCTAAAAACAATTAGTAGTCCTGAAAGTTGTCGCAAACAATTCAATGAATCCTTGTATTGCTCACATTAATGATTCAATGAAAATAGTTTGTTTCACTCATTCTCAAATTTCCCACTTATCTTTCAATCAGCTAAATAATTATTTTTGCTAATTGGCACATATGTGTGAAATATAAACTCAATTTAAACTACTAAGTTTTCTGTTTATACTCTGAAATGGCCATACTATAAGTAAGATGAATTTGCAAATACAGCAGATTCTCGATTTACTGGGATTTGATTAACTGGGAAGCAGATTAACCTGGACACGTCAAGATTCCAAAGTAAAAAAATATATATCCACCGGAAATCATAAAATTCAAGTAATTAATAGAATAGGTATAAACAGATGTTTTGCAAGTTGTAAATAAGCGACAAGAAAGGGGGTTATAAGTTGTGATTGGGAGATAAATGTACCTATTATCCCTCAACCCCCGCTGTCTTATTGCTCAACTACCTGCTGCTCAAAAAAACAATAGAAAGAGAATGAATGTTTAGTTTGTTTTAGTGTGTCGCGTGGATTGTGTTCCGTCATACTGCAAAAAGAAAAATTTTGTTTCGTTATTTGTCAGAAGCATCAACATTTTTTATAGTAAATATTTTTTTTTGTTTAAAAATCGCAAAAATGATGGGTAAACATAAAACAGTTGTGCTTTCAATTGAACGAAAACTTGAAATTATTCAAAAGTTTGAAAACAGTGCATTCATTAAATCATTAATAAACCATTATAATGTTGGTGACCAAACCATATGCAACATTGTAAAAAATAAAGGGAAGCTATTAGATTTAAAATCAACGTCAGAAAAAAATAAAGGAAGGCATCTATTGTACACGCGAGTAGTGCATGGTAAGTTTTTTATCTATTGCCATATTTTTCAGGTATATTGCTGAACATTTTTTGATATTTTTGGATTAACCAGGAAATCGATTATCCGTGATTTTATTTTGACCATCTATCCCAGAAAATCAAGAGCCTACTGTATAGAGATTTACAAGAATTACTATATTTTGTAGAAACATGTAGATTTGAATATGCCATGTGTAAATCTGTACTTTGCACACCTACCACTTGACTATTCATGCCTGTGATTTATGACTTATCTTTCTGCCTTAATCATAAAACAATCTTAAAACTTTATGTTAAAGTTAGCACGCATGCTATAATTTCAGTATCTGATACTCACCTGTAAATGTTCTTCTATATCTTTCCTGTCATATGTTATGCCACTTGGTGTAATAACAGGCTCACGCATTACCTCAAAACTGATTTTTCCACATAAGTAATCTGGTACATCTCGCTTCTGAAATAAAATGAGATAATCCATTAAATAAATTTTATTTAAACTTTGGTGAACACAAATCATCTGAGTCACTAAGTGAAGCTGCCAAATAGTAACAGTATAGAAAAATCAAACAAAATCCTACACGAGTATTCCATAAGTAATTAAATTTCATTTAAAAAAAAAAGAACAAGGAGTTTCAATATCAATAGTAATTAATAAACAAATTAATCTGATTACAATTATATATTCTAAAGTAAATTGACAAATGCAAAAACTGAAATTTATTTGGCAAACAGTTTAAATATAAAATTAGATCTAACTTTAATATAATTTAAATACAATATCCGATACTAACCTGTATCGGATATTGTATTAACCTGTATTCATCTATACATTATGCCACTCGATGAATTAACAAGTTTATACATTATCTTAAAACTGATTTTTATTTGACTAGTATATCGGACAACAGGAGTTCTATGTTTAGTTTTAATATTTTGGTTTTGATTTAACACAATATGTTAAGTTTTTGAGATAATTTTCTTCCTTTTAATTTGCTTACATAGTTATTCAAAATGAATTAATTTGAATAACACTGATTAAACAACATGAATTTTATTCTGCACAAAGTATTAAGAATAAATAGGTTAAACTCTCACACAACAAAACTAAATAACTGGCAACAATTCTGGATTCCATAATGAATTCTGTCATCAGTTCTAACTGGGAAAGATTTTCAAAAATGGCAGTGGATGCTATCATCTTCATTTTAAATATGCCATTGTATTTCTTTGGAATCTTACTGAAAGCATTATTAAATAAGATTTAGCTTTACATCACACACAAAAAGAAAAATATAAATATGGATTTTGCACAATTTGCATCGAAACATACCAAGTGTGTGGTATTACACTTAGGGTGGTAGAAAATGAAAAAGATCTGGGAGTAATTGTGTAGTCAGATATGAAGTTTTCTGAGCAATGGAGACAGGCTGCCAGAGCAGGTCATGGGGTATTGTCAATGATATACATAGGAATTTTGCTAGTAGGGAAAAGGAGGTGATTATCCCTTTGTATAAGGCAATATTCGGGCCACGCCTTGAGTACTGCGTACAGGTCTGGAGGAATGGGTTGAGCATGCTGAATTCTAAAGGGATTCTTCCGCTTGCTCAGATTACAAACCTGATGGGGCATAAATTCAAATTGAGGAAAGACAGTTGTAGAATAGATGTGCGGAAATTTGCCTTTAGCCAGTGGAGGGTTAATAGCTGGAACAAACCTCTATCTGTCATTATGGAAGTTGATAGTTTAAATAAATTCAAGGAGGAACTGGACAAACTTTTAGAGGGAAAAGGTGTGTGAAAAAAAGAGGGAATAGATGTGTGAAATTGGTGGGATTTTTTTTTTTTTTTTTTTTTTTTTTTGGCTGATGCTACATAAGTTCATCCGCTTGCTTTCTTGCATCACATGACTCCATTACTATTACTATTAACTAGAACAATGAATAATGAAATTTCAAGCAGAAATTTACATTTTTAAATAATTCTTTAAAAAATTCCAAATTTAATAGTGACACTAAGGTTTCACTGTTAAAATTTGGAATTAAAAAAAGATGGGAGAAAAACTGTTATGATGGTGAGCAAAAAGATATATCAAGGTTAAAAAAAAAGTCTCTGATATAAATATGGCGAGTTGTCAGCTATGGTATTCTGACTTCCTATACATATTTAACATCAGTAAGGAGAGTTCTGGGTATAAAATAAACTTCCTTTATATTGCTTTCAAAGGGGCCGGCCTGAAAAAGTTATAAGCAGACCCCACTCCTTTTTATTTTCTCTTTTTTCAGTGTTTATAAAGAAATAGTTTTTTTTAAAAGTTGAAAGACTGCATGCTTAATGTATTATGCTTGTGTTTTTGGCACTACCTTATTTTTGCTTAAAAAGAATAAAAGTTTTTAAAAAGATTTTATTAAATTAAACTAAATATATCTTGAGTATGATATATGATATATAATGCATGATCTTCACAGGATTGACCATGACTAGAATTTTACAAGTTTAATAAGATGCTCCTTACTTGTGACTTACATATTTTTTTAATGTAAATATTAAACTGTAACTTTTTTTAAATGCTTAGCTAAAAATATGTATAAACATGATAAATTCATTATTAACATAATAATAATGCTGTTATTAATGAGAGATGCCATATTGAAAACACACACACACACACTAATTCCTATACTAGAAAGTAAAGTGAGTGAGTAATATTGAATTAAAAAAAAATTTTGCTGGGGAGTCTGTTGTAAAGTGCAGCCTGTCAACTTCAAAGGTTTGAGTTAAATATTAAATAAATTTCCCCTGCGTTTTGGGAATGATTCCTAGAATTTAGTCTCTATCATCCCTTTAATAAAGCCAAAAATCAATCAAGAGGGGAAGGCTATATCTGAATTTATTTGTTCTTGGGATATTAAAAAAAAAAAAAACAATTTAGCAGAAAAGCATTTAAATGGAAGTGCTATAGTCATTAAAAAATGCATGATCTTCACAGGATTGACCATGACTAGAATTTTACAAGTTTAATAAGATGCTCCTTACTTGTGACTTACATATTTTTTTAATGTAAATATTAAACTGTAACTTTTTTTAAATGCTTAGCTAAATACAAAAATAAGCTAACCTGTGTGAGAGAATATTATTTACAGTAAGGTTTATATTCAGTGGGGCATAGAGGGGAACAGGTATTGTGTGTGTTATCAGACACTCAGTTTAAAACACTGATGGATCCAATATCTTTCTATTACAGAAGATTTAGGAGAAGTCTGGTTGGCCTGCCTCCCTAAAATCCACTCATGCACACCTTCTCACCGGTAAGCCCTGTTACATCACTTAGGTGGCAACGAACGTGTAGAGTGGTTCTCTTCAAGATGCCTGGTCAGCGTGAAGAAGAAAAGACCAAACCCTCCAGCATATGACAGCATGACGAAACAAATGGCCCTCAATCCCCAGCAGCTTTCACTCCCCCTCTTACAGCAGCAAGAGGATCAGAGTGGAAGCAGAGGGTGCTAAGCATCTCTGGGCACGACCAGGCTGCCATGCACGGAAACTGAACTTGGCCTGTTATAACGTAAGATCACTCATTGGTGAAGACAGGATATAGAGCTGGAAAAGAATTAGAAAATGTGAATTGGAATATCATCGGTTTGGCTGAAACAAGAAGAAGAAATGAATCACTTATAAATTTATCAAGTGGAAATCTGCTGTACACGAATGGAAACAGTGAAAGGAGTGAAGGTGGAGTTGGGTTTCTGGTCCATAAAGATTTAAAAAACAACATTTTGGAATTCAAAAGTACATCGCCAAGGGTGTCAAGACTAATACTCAAGATTTCTAAGAGGTACAAGCTAAAGATTATAATGATTTATGCACCAACATCGAGCCATGATGATGAAGAGGTTGAAGAAATGTACACTTTGAGAATTGAGTGTCTTCTAGATGAACAGAAAACCCACTACACTATTATTATGGGGGACTTCAATGCTAAGGTTGGAAAAAGACAAAACAGCGCAGAAAGGAGAACTATAGGAAATTTTGGAATTGGTGAAAGAAATGAAAGAGGTGAAAGACTTGTGGAATTTGCAGAATCTCAAGGATTGTCAGTAATGAATACTTTTTTTTTTTTCAAGAAAAGAGTGAACAGAGAGTGGACATGGAAGAGTCCAAATGGATTAACAACTAATGAAATCGACTTCATCCTCACTAACAGAAGATATATCGTGAATGATGTTACCATCCTGAATAAGGTAAATGTTGGAAGTGATCGCAGAATGGTAAGATGTACACTTGATATAGATGTAGGAAAGGAAAGGAAAAAAACTGACTCGAGTAAATAATACGAAGGTCTCTGAGATAACAGAAGAGGAGAAAAAGCAGTATGTACTGGAACTTAAGAACAAGTTTGAGCTTCTGCAGACTGCTCAGCACCAAGATATCGATGAGGAATATTACAACTTTCTGAAAGTGATAAAGCCCGAGAAACCTATAGGGAAAAAGAAATCCAAAGAAGAAAAAATTAGTCAAGAAACACTTGTTATGATAAACGAAGGCAACAAATGAAGAGCAAGATAAACACTGACATGGAGAAAATTGAGTATACTGAGTTATGCAAAGCCATTAGAAAGAGACTCAGAGAGGACATAAGAAGATTTAATACAAGAAAAGTAGAACAAGCATTAAGGAAAAACAAAGGACTTAAATCAGTAGCCATGAGCAGTAATACAGAAAGACAAATGAACTGAAATTGAAGAATAGCAGAAGACTACTATAAAGAATTATACAAGAAGCGAGGGAATGATGCCAGCAGTGGGAAAGATGGATCGCAAATTAGCAACACATACGACATACCCGATATTCTTCCTGATGAGGTAGAACATGCATTGAAGAAAATGAAGAATCAGAAAGCCCCAGGGGAAGATGAAGTTACTGTAGAGTTGTTCAAATTGGGAGGAAGAGACATAACACAAAAACTGGCAAGACTCTTCACAAAGTGCATTAGAAAAAGTGTGACGCCTAAGCAGTGGAATAATGCAATCATAGTTTAGCTGCATAAGAAAGGAGATAAATCAGAAATTGGAAATTATAGACCAATTAGCTTGTTATCCCACATCTACAAGTTGTTCACAAGGGTCATTACTAACAGATTAGAAAGAATACTTGATGAGAATCAACTGAAAGAGCAAGCTGGCTTTAGGACAGGATTCTCAACAATGGATCACCTTCACGTAATATCACAGCTAATGGAGAAAGCAAATGAACATAAAACACCATTATGCCTGGCATTTGTGGATTGTGAAAAGGCATTTGACTCCATACAACATAAGGCAATGTTTCGGGCACTGGAAAGACAAGACAAGGCATAGATACCCCATATATTTTTAAGAAAATATATGAGAACGCTACCTCCTTTATTAGACTAGATAAAGACAGTAGGAAATTTAAAATCGAGAAAGGAGTTCGACAAGGAGACACAATTTCTCCGAAGCTTTTTACTGCTACTCTTGAGGAAGCTTTCAGTAGATTAGACTGCTTGCAGAAAGGAGTCAATGTGAATGGAGAGTACCTAAACCATTTACGTTTTGCAGATGATACTTTGGTCATAAGCCACGATCCCAAAGAATTAGAGGAAAATCTTAATCAGTTATGCACAGTTAGTAAGGATTTTGGACTAAAGATAAATATGGCTAAAACAAAAGTAATGATTAACAAGTATGCCACAGAAAGGGACATTATGATCGAAGGAGCAGTAATTGAAAAGGTGGAGTCATATACTTATCTGGGACAAGTTATTAGCTGTAATAATGATAAATGGCTGCAAGTCAAGAAAAGAATAAATTTTGGATGGATAGCATTCAGGAAATATAGTCACATACCGAAGAGCAATATCCCAGTTTGTCTGAAACGTAAAATAATGAACCAATGTATACTCCCCACCACGACTTATGGAAGTGAAACTTGGGCACTCAGAAAAAAATTGGAAGAGAAGCTGAGAACTACACAGCGAAGAATGTAATGAATTATATTGGGAATAAGACTGTTAGATAAGAAGAGAAACACATGGATTAGGCAGCATAAAGGACATTCTTATCAAAACTAAAGAACTAAAATGGTCTTGGGCAGGACACATAGCTCGAAGACATGATGACAGATGGACTAAGAAAATAACAGAATGGTACCCAAGCAGAGCTAGAAGAAAACCTGGAAGACAATGGCAGAGATGGATAGATGAAATTCATGAGTTTTGGGGTAGTAAATGGATGGCCATTGCACAAAACAGAACGAACTGGAAAGTTGCTGGAGAGGCCTTCATCCTGCAGTGGATTGAAAATGGCTGATGATGATGATTACATTCAGTGAAATATACTATTTATAATTAAACAAAGACATGTTTACACAAAGATATAATATTTGTATAATTACACTAATAATTATATAAATATAGTAGTTAGAAATGTTAATGCTGGGTTTTGGTGCCCAAAAATCATTGCTGGCAATAGCTATTAATTCAAAGAAGTTGTTGTTGTTATTTGGTTTTTAGGAGCATTAGCAACTAAGGCCATATTGCTCTGGGATATGCGGTGGTCATTCCCTGAATGACCTTTCCGCATCCTCCGTATTTGGTGGTGACGGGCTCGAACCCCGGTCTAATCAAGAAGCGTGTGCTACGCACTGCTGCTCCTTCCCACCTGGCTACGGAGGCGCCCTTATTCAAAGAAGTATCTTCTGAAATTGGGTGGTGACATTTGCATAGCATAACCAGCTGCCTAGTATATCTAGCTCCATGTTTTTGTGTTATTTGCAGAATTTCATAAACACAAACCGACATTCTTTAACTATTACAGTATGTCTCCCTTTGATGTACAGTAATACCCCGAAGTTACGCGATAGATGGGTCCAACGAAAAACGCTTAAGTTGAATTCGCGTAAGTCGGGGTACAACTTTGCATATAAATACATATAAATTTTGTTTAATTTGGGACCAAGGACTAACAAAAACACTAGTTTAGAAGAAAAATATTTAATAAAATTGCAGTTATTTATACATATTAATACAAAATATGTATTGAAAAAATAAATGAGTTATGTAAAAAAGTTATTTCGATGTCGATGGCTTCATAAAATCTAACAAATTCGTCTGATGACACAGCGCGATTTCTTTTTTTTCACGCAGAATTTCTTCGTAGCAAGCTAATAATTTTTTTATTCCTTGCTTTGTAGCTATAATGCGTTCTTCGTTGGAGTCTGTGTTCTAAAATTTAAGCCCTTTTCAATTGAGCTGAGACCTTCTGTCAACCTTGCAATTGTCATGTGCTTTTCTGGTGGAACTGGGTCTGAAGTGTCGGATACTTCAGTGACGTTTTGCTCACGCATCCCTATGAGCTCATTCATTGTCAGCTCCTGACTATGTGAATCCAACAGCTCGTTGACATCATCACCATTGACTTCCAAATCTAATTGGCTGGCAAGATTAACAACTTCTTCTATCACATGAGCGACATGATCAGTTTCTGGCGTTGTTTTCGTCTCATTTTTGAAAAAAAAATGGACAAAGTTTCTTCCAGACACCATTCAATGATTCTTACAGCATCTAAAACATTGAATTATTTCCAAAAGTCTTTAACAGATATCTCACTATTTTGTCATAGCTTCATCCAGACGTGCAAACGAACGCCTCGTGTAGTAAGCCTTGAATGTTTTGATGACTACCTGGTCCATCGGTTGAAGCAAGCTGGTTGTGTTTGGAGGCAAAACACAACTTTCACACGTGGGTCGAAATTAATTAGGGTGGCAGGAGGGTGACCGGGTGCATTGTCAATAAGAAGCATCACTTTAAATGGAATCTGTTTAGACTTGCAATAACGTTCGACTTTGGGTATGAAGTGGTGACCAAACCAGTCCTCAAAAAAGGAAGCTGTCACCCAAGCTTTATGATTTGACTTACAAATCACTGGTAAGCTAATTTTAGATATATACCAAACGAAAAAATCAAGAAACGTGTAACTCCGAGTTCACGTAAGTCGGGGTATTACTGTACTTCACTATGCTCCAATACTCATTCAAAGAGCTCACTGATCTCAGGTTTGTGAATGTAGCCATTTCTTCTTTATCTGCTATTGTTGTTAATGCATTAATTAGTTTTAAAAAGAACTTCCCAAAGTCCAAATTCAGAGGTGCTATGCAGGTAGAAGAAAAAGAAAATCTTCAAAAAAGAAAATCACTATTTGCAATGAAATGGAGTTGCATTCCTCTGATCCTGTAACAAATGTTCAGCGTGCTGAACCCTTGAATGGGATCAGCACGCTGAATTCTGATGAGATCCTTCCACTTGTTCAGATTACGAACCTAAGGGGGCATAAATTCAAATTAAGAAAAGACAGATGTAGATTAGATGTGCGGAAATTTGCCTTTAGCCAGCGGGTGGTTAATTGCTGGAACAAACTTCCATCTGTCGTGGAAGTTGATAGGTTGAATAAATTTAAGGAGGAACTGGACAAGCATTTGGAGGGAGTGGTGTGATTTTTTTTTTTTTTTGGCTGATGCTGCATAAGCTCATACATTTGCTTTCTTGCATCACATGCCACTACTACTATTACTATTACTATAAATGCCTGTGAATTTCAATCCCAACAACTGCAACACTTTCAACGGGTGGTTTCCCCATGCGTTGAAAGTGTTCCAAATCACTGCTTCATCCCCAGTGTAAGTTACAATCTAATGCTAATGCCAATATTGCAGTAGACTTGCAGTGGTTGTCAATAGAAACTTTTTTGGCTGAAACATTTCTAGCCTGAATAACACACTAAGTCAGTTAGGGAATCATATTCTGCCAAATTATTTTGATATTACCTGCATAAAGGAAACCTGGCTTTCTGATCATTTAAATGAGTTAGTTTCACCCTCTTTAGTTGGGTATACATATCATCTAAATTATAGGACCAAAAAAAAAAGAGTGGACAAATATTAACTTTATTAAGGTCACCTATGAAAGCCATTCAATTAGTATTAGTAAATTATGCAAGAAACCAAAATCATAAAGCATCAGCCAAAAAAAAAAACAAACTTCCCACATGTCCATTTCCTCCAATAATTTGTCTAGTTCTTCCTTGAAGTTATTCAAACTACCCACTTCCACAACAACACATGGAAATTTGTTCCAACAATCTACTGTTTGAACCCTCCATCTTTGTCAAATTATAATAATGTTAACTTTAATTTCTGATTAAAAACAACCAAGCCACTTTTAATTCAAAAATTGATATTACAAAGAGAGTTTTTTTTTCTAATTTTTGAACTCCTCTGTTGCTGTTGAGTTTCTTGGTATCTTTCCTTGGAATATGCTGCCCCGTCCTACCCTCTCTACCCTCTCTCTCTCTCTCTCGAGCTATTTGCTGCATGGCTATCATCACATATTCCTCTGAATTCTTTGTCTTACCTTTCTAGAATCTCAAAAATCTTGAAATTGTGGTGAGATGAAGCATTTCTTTTAGGTTTAAATAAAAATTATTTAGGAATAAAGTTAAGGTTGTTATGTATAAAGTCAAAGTGCTATAGCTGTTTTTTGTCTCTGAAAAATCCAAGATTGATTTATTCATGTCCAAATTACATATCTGTAACACAAATAAATGAGCTTTCTCTTTGTCCAGTGTTTCTGGCTATGACCTCGTTCCAAATTATGTAATTAAATTCTCCTTTCTAGATTACCTTACATCAATTTTAATAAGTATCTTAAAGAGAGATATTTTCCTAACTCATGGCTCACCTATGTCTATCCTATTCCTAAAATTAACATTCCCTACCTTCCTAAACTTGAGACCAATTGTAATTTCCTCCTCCTTACTCAAATTACTACAAAGAGCACTACTTCCTCTGCTTGCTATGCAAATTCTCCCTCAAAATTTCTCTCATATTCACTACAGCAAGAAAGGTGCATCCACAGTAACTAACCTGCTTTAAACCTCTATGCTTGCTTCAAATGCTTTTAATCTTAATGAGCAGTTGATGTAATTTTTCTTGACCTTGCATCTGCCTTTGACTGTCAATCCTCACATACTTTGCTCTCCACTAGAGCTTAATTCTTTGGAATTAAAGAGAATATCTTACATTTTATCCTGTCCTCTCTTTTGAATCGAAAAATTGATGATCTGGTTCTAACTAGAATGGTTTCTACGAGAATTCCACAAGGTGGTACCCTCTCAGCTCTACTCTTCTCTGCTTTGAATCCTCCTCTGTTTGCATTCAGTATCCTTTCTAATTGTTTATGCGGAAGATTTAAAAATGTGGTACATTTTCACAAACAGTGATGCCATTAACAATATTAAAATTAATCACTCTCTTTAATGTGTTAATGATTATTTCTCATAGTTTGGACTCAAAATTAATGCTAATAAATTCATTCATAAGTTTATTACAGAAAAATCTGTCCTTTTGCTATTTTCCCTGTTCATTAATGGTCATCCCATCCCATCTGCATCTGTTCACAAAGATTCTGGCTTATTTACTGACCATAAATTTCAGTTTAGGCCTTACCTACAAATGCTTAGAGCTTCCTCACTGAGATGATGTGGCTTATTAAACAAAACTTAGTCCATGTCTCTATAATGCTCTCATAATAAGGAAAATGCATTATGAACTTGCTCTTCATTTCAATACTATATACTTCCAAAGTTTGGTCCACCTCTGCCAACTTAAGCTGATTCAGTCTTTAGAATATCAAATGCTCAAAAGCAAACCTAAAATCTAGATTTTGTTACAAAATGTCTAAGACTCGAACGACCACCAATCTCAAATGAAACCAATCTTTTCCCTACTTGCAAAATTATTTAATATAAAATCTACAATTTTCTTCTCTAATCTATATCTGTGTCCCTCCCTTCAATCAAGAATGGTCTGACATATCCCACCTAGGAACACCATGCAAAAAACCTAAATTAGTTTCGCTGGAAAAGCATATTAAGTTCATTAAAATAATATATCTTGGTCCCTCCCTGCAGTTAATTAATAAATTTCAGATAGATATCTCTTTGTTAAATGAGTCAACCTATGAAAAGGAAGCAATTAAGGTTCCTAACCTCCTTATGGGCTTCTAAATATGATGCAATATTAGCATTAACAAGACACATGATGCACGAAAGCAAGCTTATACAGCATCAGCCTAAAAAAAAAAAAAAAAAAACCCTTCCCATTTCACTGATCCATTCATTCCAAATGTTTGTCTAGTTCTGCTGTAAATTTATTTGGCTATCAACTTCCACAACAACAACAGATGGAAGTTTGTTCCAGCAATCAACTACCCATTGGCTAAAGGCAAACTTCCACACATCTGTTCTACAACTGTCTTTCCTCAATTTGAATCTGTGCCCCCTCAGGTTCTTAATCTGAGCAAGAGGAAGAATCCCATCAACATTGAATTATCTAACTATATTAACTGCCATAAGTTTGTTAAATTATCAAGGATTAAATTATCATTTGCATTTCTGAATTCGCTTGGACAGTAGTACTGTATATATTACAGAAAATTATTTTAGTAAAGTTTTTCACATTTTTTAATCATTTAAGTAGTACAAGTAAACTCTAAAATTTGGCACCCTTGCAAGGTGCCAGACTTCTCCACTTCCTCCCCTAAAATATGCCCACAGGACTACCCCATCCCCAGCTCTGCCTCTGCGGGCAGCAGGACCCATACTGCACAGACAATGCAATGGCCCCAATCCTCACAGCAGACCAAACTTTCTCCGGTATTGCACTACTTTCATCACACAACTTTAAGCTATATTACAAGTTTGAGAGATTTAGTGTACCCCATGGCAGCTCACATTACATAACTTCTTTACAACTGTTTTGTCTGTGTGTTACCACTAGAGACCTCTTGCTATATAAAGAAAAACTAGTTAATCCTGAAGCAGGTTGTCAGAGCAGGCTTGAATTTTAAACAAATGGCCAGTTAACCTTTTGGAGGCCATCTGTTTAAAAGTAATGCAGTATTATGACAACTCGTTTCAAATGAAAGTTTATTCTGCTGTAAGAATCAAGACCATTGCACCATCTATACAGTCCAAATTCTGCTAGGCACAAAAACAGAACCAAGGACAAGTGCAAGTATACCAACAAAGGGAGAAGTGTCACACATTTTTGCAAGGATTCTTAAAGACACAATAGCATTAGTTGAGGCATATGATACAAGAAAGCAAGCTTATACAGCATTAACCAAAAAAAAAAAAAAAAAAAAACCTTCCCGTTTCACCTATCCGGTCACTCCAAATGTTTGTCTAGTGTTTAGCCTTAAATAGCCTTAAATTTATTTAGGCTATCAACTTCCACAACAACAGATGGAAGTCTGTTCCAGCAATCAACAACCCATTGGCTAAAGGCAAACTTCCACACATCTATTCTACAACTGTCTTTCCTCTTGAATCTATGCCCCCTCAGGTTCTTAGTCTGAGCAGGCGGATATATCCCGTCAGCATTGGATATGCATTCCCATTTGTGATTGTAAATTAAAATCATGTAGTTAAACCAATTATAGTCTCCTTTTGTTTTGTCTCAAATGTTGTCGCTTAGTATTGTAGCCCACCTAATTTGTTTTTGCAATGTATGAATGAGTCATGCCTACATTTATTGTAAGAGTGTTTTATTTCTATAATGTACCCCTAGACCTCATGACATCCAGGCATAAGTTTTAAGTACCCTATGTACTTTCTCTTATAATAAACTGATATTTATTTATTTATACTTGCTTGAATTAATAACTATTTAACAATATCAGCTATTCGATCAGCAAGATAAAAATGAAAAGATGAAATAAATTTAGATTACAAATAAATGAAAAAAACATCAAAAACTTGCTAGCCTCACTGGAGCTTAAAATCATTACTGCCAATTCCAGTCACTGTAGGGTGGTTTTTTATATAAATAAATATAAGAAAAACAGTATATTTAGTTTCATACTTTTATGAAACAAAAATTTCTGCTTCTAAAAATTCTGCAAGTTTTACTTACTCTTCTCCTCTCATCAACTTTAGAAAATAAAAGATTCACTTCAGATATGCACCTATCCTGAAAACAAACAAACAAACATTTTCTTATAACTAAATATATCAAAACTGAAATCAATTTCAGGTGGTGCAATGATACATATACTTAAATTCTGAATGAGGATAATCTAGAACAGTTAGGAAATTTTAACACAGTTTATTACCCTACTTATATGGCAAAAGAGAACATAGAATATTAAAATTTCTCTGTATCTCCTCTGAATTTTATTTCTGTTATCAATATCACATACCAAAGACTAGCCCTTGATGACAGAATTGTATTGTTAAAAGATGGGGTGATCGACTGGGAATAACCCCATCTTTTAACAATACAATGATGCACCCTTGCACTATTCTTTGTAAGAGGGTTGGAAAGCTCTTACAAAGAAAGGTGAAGACTTATTTTATAAATAATATGATGTATTTAAAAATAAAGAATTGTGTTTAAAAATACAACCCAAACTGACAATCTTGCACTTCTTTCTGCTTCAGATCATTAAATACAAGAATGATGTAGTCCGCAGCAAAGAATATTCTTTTTGGAAAGTTGAATGAGGAATGGGAGTTATAAAGCCACAAGAGGAGAATTTGCAGTGAAATACCGCAATAAACATATTGAACAGTCTACTATAAAATGCATGTACAACAAATTTAAGAAAATTGTGAGTAACATAATAAAGTCCATACTTGAATCCACCTTTCTTTCTTATTATGGGTATATTTAAAGGATGCTGTGTTGTATTCAAATTACCCTCACTCACCAAAGAAATACACGTTGCAAAAGTAGAAGTGTTAATGGGAAAGAAACATAAATTCATAGTGCAAAAATCTGATGAAAATCCTGCAGAAGTACATCAAAAAGAAAGGTTTTAAGTCACTGATATGCTGCTCTTCAATATACTTCACAGAATAAAGATCAGGCTCTCCAGATTAATAGATTTTAAATGATTTTAATACAACAGACAATAACAAAACCCTCTTTTGTAATCATTTCTCAAGTTTTATTAACACTTTTCATATTGCTTCAAGATGTTTGTCATTCTCTTTATCTTTTAACGTGTAGATCATTACATTTCATTAAGGAAACAGATATCCTCTATTCCTAAATGTTCCTGCATAAAATATTTCCTTAAAATTTTCTGTAGTTAACTGTTCAAAAATTAACTAAATGCAAAATATATAGGGTGATTGAAAAGCATTTATTAAAATATTTGTGAAAATGAGAAATGTAATTTAAACTTACAGAAGAAAGATAAATTTCATTAAGTGCTCTATATATCCATTTATAATTTCCAAACATACATATCCACTTGGTGGGTGACATATACTGTCAGAGACAATGGCCTCACTAGGAATTCTTTTGCTAAGATTGGTAATGCACTCTAAGTTCCTCAAATGGCTGAAGACTGTTTTCAGAAGAATATTCCTTTAAATAACCTAATAAGTCAGGAGTCTATGAAACCTCAAATCATTTTGGGATGATAAATTCAAACAATGATGTTAATAAAGACAAATTGATGGAGGGAACCCAGGCCTATTCAAAGCCTTGATCAAGTCATCTAGACTCAAGACTTCGCAACCCTGTAAAAGTGAAGTCTTACTTTCTATAGGAATGCATCTTTACATTCATTATGACCACCCCACCTCTCCATGAGTGGAGAGAGAGAGAGGGGGTGGTCATAATGAATGCAAAGACACATCCCATAGCACCCAGGAGTGATGACACAAGTAATGCTTCATCAGTACACAGGTCATGCAATAGGGAAAGGGAAGGACGTAACAGAGTTTTAATGGGAAATAATTTGTGGTGCTAGGAAGGTGGAGGCCAGCATCTCAGCAACCACAGGCATTTTTGGCTATTTGAGGGCCTCCATAGTGAAGGTGTGGCAGGAATGGTTGATAGTCAAAGTGAATGGCGGTTGGGCAAGTGCTGTCCGGGAGAACAAACAGCTCCTGATCCCTTAATTAATGGCAACCTACAACCAGAGTGCACTGAGAAATTTTTCAAAGCAAACCATCCAGCAGACATTCTTGCAAATAGGCCTATGGAGTAGGCGACCTGTTAATGTGCCCACACCGACTGACTATCATCAACACCTCTGCCTTCAGTGAGCATGGAAGCACTGTTCCTGGACATTGGACAACTCGAAAACTCACCTGGTCTAATGAATCAAGGGTCCAGCTCCACTGCCAATGGGTGTGCATTCAACAGCAAGCAGGTTAACAGCTGCAACCAGCTGGAAGAAAACAGCCTGGCAGCATCATGATTTAAATATGCTTTCATGGATATCACTGGGTCCCCTCACCGCCACATTCTACTTCAGCATTGTTTTGGAGCAAGATTTACTCTACGTGGTGACTATGTATCCAGATGGCAGTAGACTCTTTCAGCAAAATACTATCCCGTGTCACAATACCCACATGTACAGGAATAGTTCCAGGAACATGTCCAAGCCATGTGCTCCCCTGGCCATCAAATTCCCAAAGTAAATTCCATTGAACACTTGTGAGATGTGGAACACAGCAAGCAGGAACAAGTAGTTTTCACGGAAAAATGCAGACCAACACATTGTTAGGTAAGTGTTTATAATGTTTTGGCTCATGAGTGTTTATCACTATTTAGCTCAGTTGCTATCTAACTGTTATCTGAGCCAATTAAAGATTAATTTATACTTCTTATGGTGTCTTTCTTGAAAATTTATATTCATTCTTTGCAATTTTCTTTTATATCACTAACTTCTCAAGCTCAATAGTTATCCAATTTAGTGGATGTGAAATAATAATATACTTCAAAAGGTATAAAAAAATATGAACATATTGATATAAGAAGCAATCATCTAATCAATCAAGAAATATACTGCCACATGTCCCAGTCTACCTCTGGAAAATTCAAGTCTTCCATGATTATCATGGCAAGATCTGAATTTTAATACATTCATATCTGCTTGCCCACATCAGTTGTCTATATGAATTAAAATTGTATTCATGCTCAATTTGGTCTGTACCACATACTCCACCACTTTGTCATTCCAGAATGACTTAATAATATTTTGGCAGTTCTCAGTTGTACGAGATCTCTCTTTTATTGCACATTGCACCACAAAATAAGCACCATTTTGCTTGTAACACTTCAACTGATTTCAATTAATCCAGTTTGCTGGATTAATTGAAACCAGAATTTCAACTAGATTAATCCAGTTTAAAATTCTGAAATATATCTGCAGATTAGATTAGAAAATCTGCAGATATCTTTCAAAATTTGGTAATTCCAAATAAAATCGGTCAATTTGTTTGTGAATGGGATGACACACATCACACACCAACTGAAAGAGAATACAGAGGTGCCCCATAGCATACACTGAGTGGACAGAAATCATGGGATACCTACCTAGTAACAGGTAGGCCCACCTTTCGCCTGGATAAGGGTAGTCACACAGCGAGGCATTGAGTCCACTAGTTCACAAAAGCATTCTACAAGTATTTTCATTCATGCTTGCTGCACTCCATAATTCCATCGCATTCCTGAGTGGAGGATCCAAAGCTCGAATAGACCATTCCACAGCATCCCAAAGATGCTCCACAGGGTTCATGTCTGGTGAACAAGGAGGCCATTCCATGGTGGTAAAATCTGGAAATGCTCTTTCAACTGTGTTCTAGTCACCACAGCTCTGTGGGAAGGTGCATTGTCCTGCTGGAAGAGTCCATTGCCCTGTGGGTGCACGATGACCACGAAGGGATGCAGATGGTCTGCAAGGATGGACATGTAACCTGGACCATTCAGAGATGCGTCTAGATGTATCAGAGGTCCCAATGTGTGCCAGTTGAACACACCCCAGACCATTAATGACCATCCAACTGCCTGAACAGTTCCTTGTTGACATGATGAGTGCATAGCTTTGTAAGGTTTCCACCAGATACGCACCCTTCCATCCACCGCTCAAAATAATTGGAAAAGGGACTCATCGGACCAGGAGATTCACTAATTGGATGGCTGAAACCAGGAGACCCATCTCCAATCATCCAAGGTCCGGTGCCGATATCCTTTTGCCCAGTTGAGGAGTACAGTCCTGTGTTGTGGTGTTAGCAATGGGGCTCCGGTGGGTCGGTGGCTCCCATAACCTATTGCAGCTAATGATCACCTGATGGTCTTAGTGGAGACGTTTCTGGCACCTCCCTTGTTGAAGTCGGTGTGATATGTCACTCTCCAGGTGGCTGAAACAATGCAAGACAGACATCGATGGCCATGTTATCCACCTTTCTCTGCCCACAGCGCTGTCCACGATGAGATGTTATTTCAGAAATGGCGTATTCCCAATACACTCTTGATACTGTCGAATGGGGATAGTACAATTTCTGTACCACCTCAGCAATAGTGACCCATGCATCAGGCACCCACTATCATCCCTCTTTCAAAGTCGGTTAACTCACAACATTTATCCATACTGACATCGAATTACTATCTATGTGAATGCAGTGGCGCAGTGTACCTATATACCTGCCAAGCGGCAGGGGTTCATCCACTAGTGAGAGGGGTGACAGCGTCACATTGCCCAGGAACAAAGTATCCCATGAACTTTGTACTTTCAGTGTATATGTGAATTCTTACATTTTGTTTGGCTGTTAATGTAATCTGAGAGGAAAAAAACAACTTCCCTGGTATAAAATGTGCATCTTAACACCTCTGAATCACCTATGATGTGACAATTAAAACAATGTCAAAAACCAGATAAAATATGTTTATTCTATTCAATGTTTTCCACAAGTGGGAAATACTGAAGTAGTACAGTTAAATTTCTTTTAGTTTGTGCATTGCTGTTGACCAAATCCATATGATCTCACTTGGTAGCAAGTGATACCACACTGCAATGATTTCTGGGAACATTATAAGAGCCAATTACTGATACTGCACACATCTGGTGTCAATACATCTTGGCTTTCTACTTCAAGTTTTAGCACGGACAGTTGCCATTTCACAATTTTCCAAATGGTAGACCTTGCAGGCATTCTTGTACTGAAGTTTTGTTCATTTTTATTGCTTTTGGCATAAGATCTGGTGAAACAATAACGTTCAATGAGGAAACAATGCTTCCACAAGGTAACTGCCACCTTGGATTACTGCCTGTTGCTGATATTCAATCAGCTAGATTACACCATCTAATATGTAAGTTTTTTAAAACTATATTTCTCATTTTCACTAAATATTTTGTCATATGCAATAAATAAAACTAGAGATTTCCCAATTTTTGATCATTCTTTATTTTTGATACCACTTATAATATTACACATTCATTAGCAATCTCATTATTATTCAGTGATATGATTTTCAGCATCACTTGATAATTACTAAGGTATATTCCAGCTAAGCTAAACTAAACTAATATATTATGATAACATCATTTCTCAGGATTCTTCTGATAGTGTTCTTGCTCATTTCCATATTTAAGACCCTTAAATGAATACCTACATGCTTCTCTTCCATTTTAGCTATTTCATGAGGATCTTTAACTCCACTCTCTTTAAGATGTCGTATTTTTCTGCAAAAGAAATTGTGAAAATATTCTTATATAATCTTGACTCAATTAGTAAACAATATCATAAGAACCATTACTATGTGTAAAATTTATATAAAATATTTCAAAATTTTGCTGGGTGAAAATGCTTTGTCTGTCGCATGCTAATATAAACTAACCAAAACAATTTCCCAATTTTGGATTGGGCTTGTGCTGTTTTGACTAGATATTCCCAAAAGCAAAAGTGTTTGCCTTGTTCCCAAATGAAATCATAAATAACCTGACAATTGTTTCATAATTAGATGATACCTCATCACACAGCAATTAGATGATCATCATTTATATGTAGCTGTCAGCATAGGTCTACCACTAATGCATTCTCATATTGCGGAGATGCTTCTTCACAAATTGCATCAATATTGAACTAGACAGTTTAAATAAAAAAAAAAAAAACACTACTCCAGTGGGAAAGTATACTGCTATTTATTTAAAATGCATGCCATAAATGAATAACATACTTTTCCACCGGAATAGTTCTTTTTATATAAAGTGCACAGTGCAATATTGAGGCAATTTGTGGTGAAATACATCCACAATATGAGACTGTTGCATTCATAACAAACCTAATTTGCTCACAATATTTACAAACCTGAGGCTTCTGTCCAACCTGCACTATATTGTTATACAGCTGTCAGAGCTTGAGGCTTTTGGTTTCAATATTTACTTGACAGTGTGTGTGTGTGTGTGTGTGTGTGTGTGTGTGTGTGTGTGTGTGTGTGTGTGTGTGTGTGTGTGTGTGTGTGTGTGTGTGTGTGTGTGTGTGTGCGCGCGCGCTCACTCGTAAAAATTTAAATGTATTTTTGGGGTCCAAAAAAAAAAAAGAAAGCTGAAAGTTTTAAAAATAACTTGGATACTGACAGGATATTATGATGTTATTGTTTATAAACATAACATTCTGCTTATAAACAACAACAACATGAGCAAAATTCAAACATCATTCTTTTAGGTACTGTATTCTTTATTGAATTCCTAGCACTGAACTATGGGAGCTCCACTAATAATAACATTCGTCTGTAAAGAGCTATGCCAATTAATAGCCACTCTGTCTTCTCCTACTCAACCATTCCTTTATACAGAGCAGTAACTTGCTCTTAATGCCATACTGCTCCAATTTGTATAACAAATTTTTATGTGCAACAATATCAAAAGCTTTCCTGAAATCCAAGTAGAATATACCAAAATTATTTTTGTATCCAATTCCTTTATTACTGCATCATAGTATTCAATCAGATTGGTAAGACAAGACTGCCCCCCTAAATCCATGCTGTGACTGCAGTATAATTGCAATCATGTCTAGATGGTCTTGCATTACTTTGTTAACTAGAGACTTCCATTATTTTCCCTGGAACAGTAGTTAAGCTAACAGATCTATAACTACACATCACTTTTTGATTTCCCCCTTTTGTGTATTGGGGATACATTTGCACATCTCCAGGACATAGGAATCTGAATCCAAAGATACTCTAATAATTATGACTAAGGGTTTTCTTGCTCCCTCATATATTTGGATGAATCCCATCTGCCCCAGGTGCCTTTTTTATATTAAGCTTCAACAATATCTCTTCTACCTTCCTCTTGGTTATCACAAAATCATTTAGCACCCTGTTAGATTTTGATGACTTCTGGCATTCCCCTCTCTAAGGAACTCCTCATGCTTGAATGTAGATGCAAAACACATATTCAGTTTTTCAGAAACCTGACCAGGATCATCAACAGTTAAGCCACCGGCATTAAGTGGACCAATGTGATTCAACCCCTTCCTTCTATTGGCAATATAAATAAAGAAGCCTTTGCTAGT
This sequence comes from Mastigoproctus giganteus, assembly GCF_048544385.1. Lineage (NCBI taxonomy): Eukaryota > Metazoa > Arthropoda > Arachnida > Uropygi > Thelyphonidae > Mastigoproctus > Mastigoproctus giganteus. The sequence goes on from NC_143580.1 coordinate 21,394,864, forward strand.
TTTCTCGGCATTCTTTGTCAGAGACTTCTCACAATATGCCTTAGCTTGCCTAACTCTCCTTTGTGACTTGATAGCAGACTAGTTTATATCTACCATAGCCTTCTGTCTCACTTGATAATTTATATACATCTTTGTATTTTTCTTCTATGCCACAAGTCTCATCGCCGACCGGGCTAGCCAGGTGGCAAAAGTGCCTGCCTGGCAACCCAAAGGTGTAAAAGTAAAGTGTAAAGTGTGTTTAGGGTCTAACGGCACCAGGGGTTACCCCATCTCCGTGTAGTCTACATTGTCGTGTGTTACAGAACACTGTAAAGGCCAGAGATTTAAAAGTGTATGGATATTGTTGGATGTAGTGTCGTGTACCGTTGTTCATCTGGCTATTTAGCCGCTGGACCCCTACTGAGGCCCAATGTTGCCCACACTTATGCCCGTGGAGGCAAGTCAGGTACACCAGTATTTTTAAATAAGTACTCTGGCAGGTCCTGCCACCTAATTTCCTGGGATTTCAGTGGCTAGGACCAAAAAAAAAAAAAAAAAAGTGGGGGGTGCGCTAGAGGTTGGGTCAGGCCAAGGAATTTTAAGTTATACAGTGTGGAATTAAGAATTTTGGGTGTAGGGCTAGGATAATTTTGACATGGGATGAACGCTAGTTGGAAAGCTAGAGGGGGAGGGGAGACTAAAGGCTGGGGGGTGAGAGACAGAAGTATAGGGTCGATAGAGTAGATGACCCCAAAATCAGTGAGGCAGGCCCATGCCACACCAGAAGGAAAGAGGGGGGTGGCGGGGAGGAGACAAGGGGACCTTCACCTCCTCCCCGCCAGGACAGGGGAGAAACAGGGCCGTGCAAGGGAGCACGGGTTCAGGATCGCCACGTGGCATTGGCAGCAATGCTGCGTGAAGTTATAGTTGGCAGAGTCCAGTCCGAGAAGGTAAGATTCGAGTAGTGCAGTCCTGGGACAGACAGGTCCCGTCCGGGTGGTGAAGTCATTTCAGTAGTGAGCTGCATGAAGATGTATTTGGTAGAGTCAATCAGAGAGGATCAAATCCGAGTAGTGTCAATCCTGGGACAAAGAAGTCCCGTCCAGATAGTAGAGTCATTTCAGTGGTGAGTCAACTTGGTGGGAGGCGAAGCCGGAGCGACAGTCATGGTAGATGAAGGTGATGTTGAGACTGCATTGTAAAGGCACAATTATTGTGTAGGTTGAAAGTCTTCACGGTGATTGCAGTGTGCTGAAGCAAGTAGTGGTCTTAACACACGGCTGTTTAGGCCGTTTCATTGTCTGGTTGGGTCTGATTCTGTGGTTGTGGTAAGGTTTTCCGCCTCGTGAAGAGGCCCTGAGCAAAGTTCGAAAAGGCTGTATAGGTATGGTGGTCTTCCAGGAGATGTTGCTCCTGATCTCTCGGGATGAAATGAATTTGTGTGATGAGAGAAGATCTGAGGTCATCATATAGTAGGCAGTCATGCATCAAGTGGTCCCAGGTTTCCTGGGCACCACAGGTGCAAAGGGGGCTGTCGGAAAGTTCAAGAAGGTTCAGTTTGCTGCGAAAGGCACCATGTCCTGTTAGGAGGTACGTGGTTAGAAGGCCTGGGGAGAACCAGGATGGTGATTTGGGATATACTTTGCATATGTCTGGTATAAATTTGCGGGTGATGGCCCCTTTGGTGGATTCAGACCATCTGGCTTGCCAGGTCTGTTGTAAGTAGGTTAGGAGTCTGCTTTTTTCGCTGGAATAGGTGTTAGCAGGATCCGTGGTAAAATCAATAAAGGTGGTAGACTTTCCTCTGCTGAGTTGATACATCATCCCCACATGGGCCACCTCAAGGTCTAGGGGCAGTACACCGGCGAGGACTTGTAGGGCGTGCGTGCTGGAGGTGCAACATGCTCTGGTTATCGTAAGGAGAATTGGCCGTTGAATGATGTTCAGCTTTCTTCGTCCTACCACAGTGGAGGCTTTGGTGAACCATATGCCAGAACCGTAGGTGATAGCTGGTATGAATATGGCTTTATACAGTAAGGCTAGAGTGCGTTTTTTGAGCCCCCAATCTCGGCGGGTCACCCTGGCAACCAGTGCAATGTAATTTCTAATTTTCTTTTGTAGATAGTTGAGATGTGGGAGAAATGTTAGTTTGCTGTCGATGATAATGCCAAGGAGTTTCAGCTGAGTAACAAGCTTGATGGTTGTGCCATGTATTTTTTGATTTGAGGCGGCCTCTGCGGATCAAGATAGCCCTTCAGGAGAATGGATTGAGTTTTTGTGGATGAGATGGTCAGATGGTTTTTCCAGACCCACGCTTGAAGGGTGGTAAGAGCTCTGTTGGCAGCTACTTCAAGTTGAGCCCTGGAGTCCCCTGCCAGGATCAGGGAGAGATCATCAGCATATGCCAAGGTATGGACATCGCCTAAGTCAGTACTGAGAAGCTCGTCGAGTACAGAGTTCCAGAAAAGGGGGCCCAGGACAGAGCCCTGAGGGCAACCTCGGTGGACACGAAGTTCCACACTGGAGAAGGGAGCCTGAACCACAATGCTCCTGTCACTGAGATAGCTGGCAATGCAACCCAAAGGTCGCGGGTTTGAATCTTGCCTCAGGCTTGGATCACAGTAAAATGCAAAAACTTTGGGAGGTGCATTGTAGCCACAGAAGCTGATGTGCCAACAACTAACAAAAGAAAAAAAAAAAAAAAAAAACAAGTCTCATCAGTTCATCTAACATCCATTTAGGTCAAAGCCTGGAACAGTATTTCTTACAGTATTAGTTGGAATAAAAAGCTGAGTAGCTTCTACAATTACTTCCCTAAATGCTTCTCATTTAGAATTAAAACGTTTCAAAAGTAATAAATAATTTAAGCCATTCAATGATACATACTGCATTTATAAGGCAAACAGAGTGGGGTAACAAGAAAATCAGGAAAAAAAATACATTTATACCCGAAAAAATACTTTATGTCTATGTTTATGCCATGATAACCAGTAGATGCAAAGGGCAAAAAACTTCAACCACTGGATAGCAATCTACTAACCATAGTAGCAACTATCTATACACATTTTGGATTTGTATATGCTTTAGGTTGTTGATCTCCTTGATTTCATAATCCCTATGTATTCTTTCAATACACTTTCTGGACAGACAATAAGAAAATCATGGACTACAATGGTACAGCCACAGGAAATTTGTTCAGCTTAAACAAAAAAGCATTAATGCCGAAATTATGTCTCTTGATACGTCTGTATTCATCTTAAATTTCAACACTATTCTGTAGAAGGCCCCTCCCTCTGCTTGTACAGTATTTTTACTGAGGGAAACTGAAGCTATGAAGCATTAGTGTATTCTATGGGTGGTTGGCCTATTTGTGAGTCTCAATCAAGACTAACAACTGTGTGATAAATACCCAAAAAATTCCTCTCATCCTAATCAGATTCAAACCCAGATCTTTTCCCAAATGGAAAAAATTGTGACTGTAAGCAGTGTTAGCAGCAAGGAAATCCCCTTCTGTAGTTGGGAATCATGGAATAAGGAAAATTTTGGTATAGCTCAAACTGAAAAATTCTCACATCAGAACAAACTTTGTCTCCATGAGTTGCTTTAGTATTTGCACTACTTTCAAACAAATGGCATTACTGAGAGGTTAATCTGCAATTTGAAAGACAAACATACTGATATGATATCCTATTTTGAGACTTACTGCCCCTATAGTATCAAATTGTTAATAGTATCAACCAAAACACCATGAAATGCAAAGTTTGTTCTGTTGTGGGGATTAAAACTATTGCATTTACTATGCATTTTGAACTCTGCCTGTTGAAAAACAAAAAGGGGAGACTGAAAAATCTTTACTCTTTTTGCTTGAATATACATCCAAGTTTTGATACTATGCTTTGGCCGATTCTTATTTTTTTTTTATTAAAACAAAACATGTTCTATAGAGCTGTTGTTGTTGGGGTTTTTTTTTTTTTTTTTTTTTTTGGTTTTTAGGAGCATTAGCAACTAAGGCCATATTGCTCCGGGATATGCGGTGGTCATTCCCCGATCTTTCCGCATCTTCCGTATTTGGTGGTGACGGGCTCGAACCCCGGTCTAATCAAGAAGCATGTGATACACACTACTGCTCCTTCCCACCTGGCTATGGAGGCGCCCTTCTATAGAGCACCATAAGAGATCTATATTACGGCATTCTAAGATACCTATTTGCACATCATAAGAAAAGGATGCTAATCTCAGATAAGTTAACTATTCGGGATAACTGCACATTATTAGGAATATCTCTTTAAAAGTACTATAGCCAGATATTGCAGTAAAATGTATAAACATGTTTCTGACAAAGCTAGAGTTTCTAGGAGAGGAATTTGAGCATTTCTGGTATAACAGCAATAAGTTAACCCCAATTATCAAGCCTCCACTTTCTGTTGTATTGCTTGTAAGCAATAAAACAGAAAGTGGATGGAGGCTGCTATTAAATTTAATACAGATTCTATTAATATAGATAAAGGTTAATGTATTCATTTTATGTTCTACGAATATCCCCTTTCCAGAAAATTTGAACTTGCAACTGCTCTTATACATTTACATCTTCTTGGGCAATTTTTTTTTTTTTTTTTTAATTTTTTGAAGTTTTTCCAAATTACAAGATTAACAGTTGTCTTCTTGGTCTGTTTATGAGGCTTCAGATGGAGATCTTCAGAATAATGAAAAGCTATTAAATCCATTACACTGCAAAACTCTCTTCATGATCCACCCCCCCCTCCCCCAACACACACACACAGACTGCTTCTCTGATGACAAGAGGAGAAGGTATCTTGCTTAAATATACATCCAAGTATAGATTTCAAGAAAATATCATGCACATTTCAGGCAATATGATAGGAATTTTACTGTTTTCTAATTTACATGTTTTATCTGTTACTATGATCACTGCAGCAACTAAAAACAGCTTTCCTAATTCATTCTTATGTATTTCAGTTCAATAATATGACTCTTTTCAGTACACAAAGTGGCAGAGTTCAGTGTTTAGACTTTACTTTTGTACCGATATTACTGTATTATTGTATTGCCAATGACAAAAAGTATAATTTCATGCTCAAATGAAGCATGCAGAAAAAAAAGAGAAGTGAGTGATATGGCAGTTTTGTTGCTGCCATTATATGGTTTCTTCAAACTTTAGTGGATTACAATATTTTGTATGTTAGAATGTTGTGCAAAGGCATGTGGCAAATCTATCTGCCTTGTTTGGATAAATTATGTGTATTGCTGAAGGCTTCCAAGTATTGTTCTGTAAGAAGATTGCTCAATCCTGTATACACAAATCATAGCTTGCTATCAGCACAAACTGAAAATGCCTGCCCTTCTAGGTACAACAGCTCTAATTCACCATCAGTACCTAGGAAGTTTATAACAACTACAATGTTTGGAAGACATGAACAATTCATAAGTATCAGTATTTTGAAAGGATCAGGATGCCAGATACTCCCCCCACCCATCTTCTCACCATCACTAAGCCAGTGTTTAACAAGTAATTGACTATAACTTGTAAATACATAGGTTTTAAGTGTCTTTGAAAGTGAACACTGTAAATATATAAGTAATACCATATTAACAAGTTGATTAATATTCAGTACTTGAGATTCTTACCATTAAAAAACCTTTGATGTAATCAATTGTTTTAATTATATTTTGTTGCTACAAGCTGTCTGCTTGAATCAGAACAAAGTATAAATATGGCAGCATAATGGCATGCAACTTAACAACAGCTTTCTAAAGTTAGAATAGTGGGTTCCCATATTTTAAGTTACATATTTGTAATCCCTAACAATCTAAATATCAATTCCACGCACCAGGCCACAGTAACAAATTACAGTAAGAAATATATTCACATACTTTCCCAGCTTGTCATCCAACACATTAACTCTCCAGATATAAATACCACTATCATTTTCAACTTCACAGAAAAAAAAAATTACACATGCCACCACATACTGTATTTATAAATGATATTGATGATGGTATATCAAGCTTAATGTCCAAGTTTGCAGATGATACAAAGGTTGGCAGGGTTGTCAAGGACACTACTGACACTACACTGCTGCAACAGGATCTGGAAAGGTTGAGCAGATGGGCTGAGAGGTGGCAAATGAAGTTTAACATTGACAAATGTAAAGTACTACACATGGGAAACAGCAACCCCAGAGCAACATATCAACTCTGTGGTACTACACTGACAGTGGTAGAGAATGAAAGGGACTTGGGGGTGATTGTGCAGGCAGATATGAAGTTCTCTGAGCAGTGCAGACGGGCTGCAAGAGTAGCTCATGGAGTATTGTCAATGATATACAGGAATTTTTCCAGCAGGGATAAGGAGGTGATTATTCCATTGTACAAGGCAATGGTCAGGCCACACCTAGAGTACTGTATACAGGTCTGGAGGCCTCATTTCAAGAAGGATGTAGAGCTGCTGGAACGAGTACAGAGAAGGGCAACAAGATTAGTGAATGGAACAAAGGGGTGCTCTTACGAAGAAAGGCTTAAGTTTTGCAAATTACAGTGTCTGGAGACTAGGCACCAGCGAGGTGATCTGATAGAGGTGTATAAAGCCTTGAATGGTTTAAGCATGCTCAATGCTGATGGGATTCTTCCTCTAGCTCAGAAAAATCACCTGAGAGGGCATAAATTCAAATTGAGGAAAGACAGATGTAGGATAGACGTGCGGAAATTTGCCTTTAGCCAGCGGGTGGTTGGTTGGTGGAACAGACTGCCATCCCTTGTGGTGGAGGTTGATAGCCTAAATAAGTTTAAGGCTCAGCTGGACAGGTATTTTGAACGAACAGAGGGGTGAAGTGGAAGTGGGTTTTTTTTTTTTTTTTTTTGGCTGATGCTGCATAAGCTTGCTTTCTTGCATCAAATGCCTCTACTAATGCTAATGCTAATGCTAATACCATTAAAAAGCAAACTAAAAATCACAAATTTTTCTTGCTTGAATCAAAAGTTACCAGTAAGAGCTAATACCCTTTGTAATAAGATGCAAGTTGATCTTGACATGCTCTGCAAGGTCAATACCAAAAAGCTCAGAAACATTCCATTCTGTTTAATCTCATTCTGGTTCACCTTGAAATGGTAATCCTCTTTGTTGCTATGTAATTCTCATCCAGCTATGGCCATCTCTTGATGACAAAGACCTTTTTAGTGATACTATTGTATAAAAGAATACAGGTGACCCCCGCTTAACGCTGATAATTCATTCCGGAAAAACAGAGCGCTAAGTGTATCTGCACTAAGCAAGCACCGCATTCCTATAAGGTAACATATGTATTTGTGAGTCACGGTCAATGCCATAGGATATTTCCTAATCAATAATAAACGGTAGTGAAAAGATGCACAAATATCGGTCAAAATATTTAATATTCAAATATTTGTACATATAAAATATTCTGCATTACATACGTATATAATTATATGGTAACTACTTATGTATCAAAAATAAACTTAAACTTCCAATTAAAATCATGAATTTAATCATGAAAAATGTGTTGATTTTGGGTTGAACTGTGGCCCTCTTCCAAATAAACTAAAATGGGTATTCATTTTAAATCCCCCGCAGCATTACCACCTAACAATAAAGTCAACCGATCTTTTGCCGCTTTGAAACCTGGCATGTTTTTTTCTTCTTTCAATATGAAACTTCTTTTAGGCATTCGGTTTTCCATAAAAGTCCTGCTTCATCTATGTTAAAAACTTGTTGAGAAGTATAACACATAATACCCCTCTTCAATAATTTTAAGTTCTTTTTTGAAAGTTTCGGCTCCTTTTTTTTTTTAGGTGAGTTTTCTTCAGATCATCATATTGGCTAATCTCTTTCTCTCTCTCTCTCTCTCTTTTTTTTTTAGATATTTAACTTAACTGAATTCTGCATTGGATATTATCTTCAATAAAATTAGTTAAAGTCTTTCCATTTCAATCCTAATAGCTGGCCTAGCCCTAGTTGCTTGCAGTGGAACAGCTATCTTTCCCGCTGCTAAAATTAATTCTTTATTTTTTTATAATTGTTCTTACAGTTAAACTTGCAAGTCCTAAATTATGGCACACATCCGCTTGTCATTGACCGGAATCGATTCGCTTCAAAACATCTAATTTAATTTTCAAATTCAGTTTTTTTCTTACATTTATAGTCTTCATACTGCGCCCAGATGCTGTTGCTTTTTCATTCTTATCAGCCATTATTAACTCTTCGAAAATGTAACTGCATTGGTTGCATTGATTACGATACAATGTTCGAGTAAACTGTCCATTACGCATGATGAATAGACTTCGGATAAATGCATATAACACAAATATTACAAGCAATATACTAGATAATTTTTTAAAATGTTGATCTCGGAACTACGTAACAAGTCAATGTACTGCAAT